>NW_026610907.1:0-149212 GCF_029499605.1 Hyla sarda
AGGCATCTGCAGGCAACAAAGGTAGGTGTGTGCTTGTGTGTGTGTTTCCTATGCAGATCCTAAGCCCAGTGTCACATGCAAGTAGGAGGAGTAAGAAGGGTTCCTGGCAAATCCGGGTTATGGATTGCATTTAAAAAGGCCCCGTGGGAGTGCAATGGGCCCCTGTCTTGCTGCTTAGCAATAATGGTATGGGTTTAGGTTCTGCTGTGTGTACTGGTGGTTGACTGCCCCCCAGCCCAGAGTGTGCATGGAAAATTGTCTGGCAGCCTCCCTGACAGCAAGCAGTGATAGTGCCCATGAAGGGGACCTTGTTGGGCCCGCCCCTTTCACGGTTATCGCTTCTCGGCCTTTTGGCTAAGATCAAGTGTAGTATCTGTTCTTATCAGTTTAATATCTGATACGTCCCCTATCTGGGGACCATATATTAAATGGATTTTTGAGAACGGGGGCCGATTTCGAAGCTTGCTTCCGTCGCCCTATGCATTGACCCGATATGGCAGTATCTTCGGGTACAGTGCACCACCCCCTTACAGGGTTAAAAAGAAAGATTCCTACTTTCATTGCTACCTGCTTGCTGGCTAGCCAGCTAGCCAGCCCTGTGGGCCTTGCTGCTGCTGCAGCCAAAAAACAAAAGGTGGTGCTGCTGCTGCTTCTGCTGCTTCTGCTTCTGCTTGTGTCTGGCCCCTGTTGGAGCGTCCAGGCACAGGACTTCTGCTGCTGCTGACTAAATGGCCTCCTTAATTGGATCATTTGAGTAGCCAGCACACCTGTGCAGGTAGGGCATGACATGATAGGCAGCTGCCTTGATAGCGGGTGGGTGCTGAATGTTCCTAATTGACAAAATAAGATTAATGCTTATGAAGAAATATAAAATCTCATCCCTTCCCCAATATCGCGCCACACCCCTACCCCTTAATTCCCTGGTTGAACTTGATGGACATATGTCTTTTTTCGACCGTACTAACTATGTAACTATGTAACATAACATGGGGGGGGGGGGGGGGGTCTCCTGGCTGTTCACACAGGTGTGTCATTGCTGTACATTGACCATGCATTGCTTCTGTGGTATTGCAAAGGCAAAGACAAATGCTTCCAGCCATCCATTGCACTAATGGATTGGTCATCAGCTGGCTGTCTATGTCCCGCATCAATATAGACCAAAGTACAGAGGGTTAGGCTATGCTATTGTGCACCTACCTGATGCATCAGAAGGTGCGAGGCCCTTGCTAAATTCTGTGCACAGACTTTGAGATCTATGCTTTAGACTGTATCTAAACCTGCTCCAACATGGACTGACATTCTGGCCTACTTTCAGCCGATGCGACTTGTCTGTCGCTGAACAGTCGCTTTTTATGTATTCAGCACCTATGTATAATGTTGTAAAAATGCTCTAGAAGCTAAAGTCGCAGAAATGTCACACATATTTGGCCTGCAACTTTCTGTGCGACAAATTCAGACAGGAAAAATCAATATAAATCCTTAGAAAATTATCCCCCAGTGTCTCCATCTGCTGGCGGTATTGAATAAGCATTGCTGCACTGATGGGGTATGCATTAGACGAAAAAAAAGAAGAAAAAGAAGAATAATACGCCCAGAAAAGAGGCGAAAAGGAGAAAAACGTAAAAAAACGTGAAAAAAAAGTAAGAGGAAGAGAAGGGAAAAAAAGGTGGAAATGGGTTTAAAAGTGATTTCGGCGGAGAAATATATATATATATATATATATATATATATATATATATATATATATGCGCACACACACACATAGATATAAACGTATTCTCCGTTGAGATATTGCAGCCGCTGCTGTGTCCAGGCCCAGGAGCCTTAGCACTGTGCTGTGATGTCACTCAATACCACTGACATCACTAGGTGTAAACAACATCTCTCCTTTGCTGTGTATGTGACTATGGAGCTGTTTGGTGATGTCGTCTATTACGGCCTTCATAGAAGCAACAGGAGATTGTTGCATCCATCTTGAACCCTCAGAACTACAGTGCTATGATGTCACTCACTTCCACAGGCCTTGCAGAGTGTAAACAACAACAACCCAGCTTTGTTGTGTATGTAACCATAGGGATTTGTGATGTCACCTAGAACCTTCACAGCAGCGACAGCTTTATGAGGAGCATCAGCACTGCTCTGCCTGAGCAGAACCATCACCGCCATAGGTTGTCAAATAACCCGGATTTAACCCACACAGGTAAGTCCAATGGGGTGCAGGCATGTCCTCTATGCTTACAGCTTCCCGTGGGTGTTGGTTTGATACCGTTTGGGGACAGCCAAGGAGGCATCTGCAGGCAACAAAGGTAGGTGTGTGCTTGTGTGTGTGTTTCCTATGCAGATCCTAAGCCCAGTGTCACATGCAAGTAGGAGGAGTAAGAAGGGTTCCTGGCAAATCCGGGTTATGGATTGCATTTAAAAAGGCCCCGTGGGAGTGCAATGGGCCCCTGTCTTGCTGCTTAGCAATAATGGTATGGGTTTAGGTTCTGCTGTGTGTACTGGTGGTTGACTGCCCCCCAGCCCAGAGTGTGCATGGAAAATTGTCTGGCAGCCTCCCTGACAGCAAGCAGTGATAGTGCCCATGAAGGGGACCTTGTTGGGCCCGCCCCTTTCATGGTTATCGCTTCTCGGCCTTTTGGCTAAGATCAAGTGTAGTATCTGTTCTTATCAGTTTAATATCTGATACGTCCCCTATCTGGGGACCATATATTAAATGGATTTTTGAGAACGGGGGCCGATTTCGAAGCTTGCTTCCGTCGCCCTATGCATTGACCCGATATGGCAGTATCTTCGGGTACAGTGCACCACCCCCTTACAGGGTTAAAAAGAAAGATTCCTACTTTCATTGCTACCTGCTTGCTGGCTAGCCAGCTAGCCAGCCCTGTGGGCCTTGCTGCTGCTGCAGCCAAAAAACAAAAGGTGGTGCTGCTGCTGCTTCTGCTGCTTCTGCTTCTGCTTGTGTCTGGCCCCTGTTGGAGCGTCCAGGCACAGGACTTCTGCTGCTGCTGACTAAATGGCCTCCTTAATTGGATCATTTGAGTAGCCAGCACACCTGTGCAGGTAGGGCATGACATGATAGGCAGCTGCCTTGATAGCGGGTGGGTGCTGAATGTTCCTAATTGACAAAATAAGATTAATGCTTATGAAGAAATATAAAATCTCATCCCTTCCCCAATATCGCGCCACACCCCTACCCCTTAATTCCCTGGTTGAACTTGATGGACATATGTCTTTTTTCGACCGTACTAACTATGTAACTATGTAACATAACATGGGGGGGGGGGGGGGGGGGGTCTCCTGGCTGTTCACACAGGTGTGTCATTGCTGTACATTGACCATGCATTGCTTCTGTGGTATTGCAAAGGCAAAGACAAATGCTTCCAGCCATCCATTGCACTAATGGATTGGTCATCAGCTGGCTGTCTATGTCCCGCATCAATATAGACCAAAGTACAGAGGGTTAGGCTATGCTATTGTGCACCTACCTGATGCATCAGAAGGTGCGAGGCCCTTGCTAAATTCTGTGCACAGACTTTGAGATCTATGCTTTAGACTGTATCTAAACCTGCTCCAACATGGACTGACATTCTGGCCTACTTTCAGCCGATGCGACTTGTCTGTCGCTGAACAGTCGCTTTTTATGTATTCAGCACCTATGTATAATGTTGTAAAAATGCTCTAGAAGCTAAAGTCGCAGAAATGTCACACATATTTGGCCTGCAACTTTCTGTGCGACAAATTCAGACAGGAAAAATCAGTATAAATCCTTAGAAAATTATCCCCCAGTGTCTCCATCTGCTGGCGGTATTGAATAAGCATTGCTGCACTGATGGGGTATGCATTAGACGAAAAAAAAAGAAGAAAAAGAAGAATAATACGCCCAGAAAAGAGGCGAAAAGGAGAAAAACGTAAAAAAACGTGAAAAAAAAGTAAGAGGAAGAGAAGGGAAAAAAAGGTGGAAATGGGTTTAAAAGTGATTTCGGCGGAGAAATATATATATATATATATATATATATATATATATATATATATATGCGCACACACACACATAGATATAAACGTATTCTCCGTTGAGATATTGCAGCCGCTGCTGTGTCCAGGCCCAGGAGCCTTAGCACTGTGCTGTGATGTCACTCAATACCACTGACATCACTAGGTGTAAACAACATCTCTCCTTTGCTGTGTATGTGACTATGGAGCTGTTTGGTGATGTCGTCTATTACGGCCTTCATAGAAGCAACAGGAGATTGTTGCATCCATCTTGAACCCTCAGAACTACAGTGCTATGATGTCACTCACTTCCACAGGCCTTGCAGAGTGTAAACAACAACAACCCAGCTTTGTTGTGTATGTAACCATAGGGATTTGTGATGTCACCTAGAACCTTCACAGCAGCGACAGCTTTATGAGGAGCATCAGCACTGCTCTGCCTGAGCAGAACCATCACCGCCATAGGTTGTCAAATAACCCGGATTTAACCCACACAGGTAAGTCCAATGGGGTGCAGGCATGTCCTCTATGCTTACAGCTTCCCGTGGGTGTTGGTTTGATACCGTTTGGGGACAGCCAAGGAGGCATCTGCAGGCAACAAAGGTAGGTGTGTGCTTGTGTGTGTGTTTCCTATGCAGATCCTAAGCCCAGTGTCACATGCAAGTAGGAGGAGTAAGAAGGGTTCCTGGCAAATCCGGGTTATGGATTGCATTTAAAAAGGCCCCGTGGGAGTGCAATGGGCCCCTGTCTTGCTGCTTAGCAATAATGGTATGGGTTTAGGTTCTGCTGTGTGTACTGGTGGTTGACTGCCCCACAGCCCAGAGTGTGCATGGAAAATTGTCTGGCAGCCTCCCTGACAGCAAGCAGTGATAGTGCCCATGAAGGGGACCTTGTTGGGCCCGCCCCTTTCACGGTTATCGCTTCTCGGCCTTTTGGCTAAGATCAAGTGTAGTATCTGTTCTTATCAGTTTAATATCTGATACGTCCCCTATCTGGGGACCATATATTAAATGGATTTTTGAGAACGGGGGCCGATTTCGAAGCTTGCTTCCGTCGCCCTATGCATTGACCCGATATGGCAGTATCTTCGGGTACAGTGCACCACCCCCTTACAGGGTTAAAAAGAAAGATTCCTACTTTCATTGCTACCTGCTTGCTGGCTAGCCGGCTAGCCAGCTAGCCAGCCCTGTGGGCCTTGCTGCTGCTGCAGCCAAAAAACAAAAGGTGGTGCTGCTGCTGCTTCTGCTGCTTCTGCTTCTGCTTGTGTCTGGCCCCTGTTGGAGCGTCCAGGCACAGGACTTCTGCTGCTGCTGACTAAATGGCCTCCTTAATTGGATCATTTGAGTAGCCAGCACACCTGTGCAGGTAGGGCATGACATGATAGGCAGCTGCCTTGATAGCGGGTGGGTGCTGAATGTTCCTAATTGACAAAATAAGATTAATGCTTATGAAGAAATATAAAATCTCATCCCTTCCCCAATATCGCGCCACACCCCTACCCCTTAATTCCCTGGTTGAACTTGATGGACATATGTCTTTTTTCGACCGTACTAACTATGTAACTATGTAACATAACATGGGGGGGGGGGGGGGGGTCTCCTGGCTGTTCACACAGGTGTGTCATTGCTGTACATTGACCATGCATTGCTTCTGTGGTATTGCAAAGGCAAAGACAAATGCTTCCAGCCATCCATTGCACTAATGGATTGGTCATCAGCTGGCTGTCTATGTCCCGCATCAATATAGACCAAAGTACAGAGGGTTAGGCTATGCTATTGTGCACCTACCTGATGCATCAGAAGGTGCGAGGCCCCTTGCTAAATTCTGTGCACAGACTTTGAGATCTATGCTTTAGACTGTATCTAAACCTGCTCCAACATGGACTGACATTCTGGCCTACTTTCAGCCGATGCGACTTGTCTGTCGCTGAACAGTCGCTTTTTATGTATTCAGCACCTATGTATAATGTTGTAAAAATGCTCTAGAAGCTAAAGTCGCAGAAATGTCACACATATTTGGCCTGCAACTTTCTGTGCGACAAATTCAGACAGGAAAAATCAGTATAAATCCTTAGAAAATTATCCCCCAGTGTCTCCATCTGCTGGCGGTATTGAATAAGCATTGCTGCACTGATGGGGTATGCATTAGACGAAAAAAAAGAAGAAAAAGAAGAATAATACGCCCAGAAAAGAGGCGAAAAGGAGAAAAACGTAAAAAAACGTGAAAAAAAAGTAAGAGGAAGAGAAGGGAAAAAAAGGTGGAAATGGGTTTAAAAGTGATTTCGGCGGAGAAATATATATATATATATATATATATATATATATATATATATATATATATGCGCACACACACACATAGATATAAACGTATTCTCCGTTGAGATATTGCAGCCGCTGCTGTGTCCAGGCCCAGGAGCCTTAGCACTGTGCTGTGATGTCACTCAATACCACTGACATCACTAGGTGTAAACAACATCTCTCCTTTGCTGTGTATGTGACTATGGAGCTGTTTGGTGATGTCGTCTATTACGGCCTTCATAGAAGCAACAGGAGATTGTTGCATCCATCTTGAACCCTCAGAACTACAGTGCTATGATGTCACTCACTTCCACAGGCCTTGCAGAGTGTAAACAACAACAACCCAGCTTTGTTGTGTATGTAACCATAGGGATTTGTGATGTCACCTAGAACCTTCACAGCAGCGACAGCTTTATGAGGAGCATCAGCACTGCTCTGCCTGAGCAGAACCATCACCGCCATAGGTTGTCAAATAACCCGGATTTAACCCACACAGGTAAGTCCAATGGGGTGCAGGCATGTCCTCTATGCTTACAGCTTCCCGTGGGTGTTGGTTTGATACCGTTTGGGGACAGCCAAGGAGGCATCTGCAGGCAACAAAGGTAGGTGTGTGCTTGTGTGTGTGTTTCCTATGCAGATCCTAAGCCCAGTGTCACATGCAAGTAGGAGGAGTAAGAAGGGTTCCTGGCAAATCCGGGTTATGGATTGCATTTAAAAAGGCCCCGTGGGAGTGCAATGGGCCCCTGTCTTGCTGCTTAGCAATAATGGTATGGGTTTAGGTTCTGCTGTGTGTACTGGTGGTTGACTGCCCCCCAGCCCAGAGTGTGCATGGAAAATTGTCTGGCAGCCTCCCTGACAGCAAGCAGTGATAGTGCCCATGAAGGGGACCTTGTTGGGCCCGCCCCTTTCACGGTTATCGCTTCTCGGCCTTTTGGCTAAGATCAAGTGTAGTATCTGTTCTTATCAGTTTAATATCTGATACGTCCCCTATCTGGGGACCATATATTAAATGGATTTTTGAGAACGGGGGCCGATTTCGAAGCTTGCTTCCGTCGCCCTATGCATTGACCCGATATGGCAGTATCTTCGGGTACAGTGCACCACCCCCTTACAGGGTTAAAAAGAAAGATTCCTACTTTCATTGCTACCTGCTTGCTGGCTAGCCAGCTAGCCAGCCCTGTGGGCCTTGCTGCTGCTGCAGCCAAAAAACAAAAGGTGGTGCTGCTGCTGCTTCTGCTGCTTCTGCTTCTGCTTGTGTCTGGCCCCTGTTGGAGCGTCCAGGCACAGGACTTCTGCTGCTGCTGACTAAATGGCCTCCTTAATTGGATCATTTGAGTAGCCAGCACACCTGTGCAGGTAGGGCATGACATGATAGGCAGCTGCCTTGATAGCGGGTGGGTGCTGAATGTTCCTAATTGACAAAATAAGATTAATGCTTATGAAGAAATATAAAATCTCATCCCTTCCCCAATATCGCGCCACACCCCTACCCCTTAATTCCCTGGTTGAACTTGATGGACATATGTCTTTTTTCGACCGTACTAACTATGTAACTATGTAACATAACATGGGGGGGGGGGGGGGGGGGTCTCCTGGCTGTTCACACAGGTGTGTCATTGCTGTACATTGACCATGCATTGCTTCTGTGGTATTGCAAAGGCAAAGACAAATGCTTCCAGCCATCCATTGCACTAATGGATTGGTCATCAGCTGGCTGTCTATGTCCCGCATCAATATAGACCAAAGTACAGAGGGTTAGGCTATGCTATTGTGCACCTACCTGATGCATCAGAAGGTGCGAGGCCCTTGCTAAATTCTGTGCACAGACTTTGAGATCTATGCTTTAGACTGTATCTAAACCTGCTCCAACATGGACTGACATTCTGGCCTACTTTCAGCCGATGCGACTTGTCTGTCGCTGAACAGTCGCTTTTTATGTATTCAGCACCTATGTATAATGTTGTAAAAATGCTCTAGAAGCTAAAGTCGCAGAAATGTCACACATATTTGGCCTGCAACTTTCTGTGCGACAAATTCAGACAGGAAAAATCAATATAAATCCTTAGAAAATTATCCCCCAGTGTCTCCATCTGCTGGCGGTATTGAATAAGCATTGCTGCACTGATGGGGTATGCATTAGACGAAAAAAAAGAAGAAAAAGAAGAATAATACGCCCAGAAAAGAGGCGAAAAGGAGAAAAACGTAAAAAAACGTGAAAAAAAAGTAAGAGGAAGAGAAGGGAAAAAAAGGTGGAAATGGGTTTAAAAGTGATTTCGGCGGAGAAATATATATATATATATATATATATATATATATATATATATATATATATATATATATATGCGCACACACACACATAGATATAAACGTATTCTCCGTTGAGATATTGCAGCCGCTGCTGTGTCCAGGCCCAGGAGCCTTAGCACTGTGCTGTGATGTCACTCAATACCACTGACATCACTAGGTGTAAACAACATCTCTCCTTTGCTGTGTATGTGACTATGGAGCTGTTTGGTGATGTCGTCTATTACGGCCTTCATAGAAGCAACAGGAGATTGTTGCATCCATCTTGAACCCTCAGAACTACAGTGCTATGATGTCACTCACTTCCACAGGCCTTGCAGAGTGTAAACAACAACAACCCAGCTTTGTTGTGTATGTAACCATAGGGATTTGTGATGTCACCTAGAACCTTCACAGCAGCGACAGCTTTATGAGGAGCATCAGCACTGCTCTGCCTGAGCAGAACCATCACCGCCATAGGTTGTCAAATAACCCGGATTTAACCCACACAGGTAAGTCCAATGGGGTGCAGGCATGTCCTCTATGCTTACAGCTTCCCGTGGGTGTTGGTTTGATACCGTTTGGGGACAGCCAAGGAGGCATCTGCAGGCAACAAAGGTAGGTGTGTGCTTGTGTGTGTGTTTCCTATGCAGATCCTAAGCCCAGTGTCACATGCAAGTAGGAGGAGTAAGAAGGGTTCCTGGCAAATCCGGGTTATGGATTGCATTTAAAAAGGCCCCGTGGGAGTGCAATGGGCCCCTGTCTTGCTGCTTAGCAATAATGGTATGGGTTTAGGTTCTGCTGTGTGTACTGGTGGTTGACTGCCCCCCAGCCCAGAGTGTGCATGGAAAATTGTCTGGCAGCCTCCCTGACAGCAAGCAGTGATAGTGCCCATGAAGGGGACCTTGTTGGGCCCGCCCCTTTCACGGTTATCGCTTCTCGGCCTTTTGGCTAAGATCAAGTGTAGTATCTGTTCTTATCAGTTTAATATCTGATACGTCCCCTATCTGGGGACCATATATTAAATGGATTTTTGAGAACGGGGGCCGATTTCGAAGCTTGCTTCCGTCGCCCTATGCATTGACCCGATATGGCAGTATCTTCGGGTACAGTGCACCACCCCCTTACAGGGTTAAAAAGAAAGATTCCTACTTTCATTGCTACCTGCTTGCTGGCTAGCCAGCTAGCCAGCCCTGTGGGCCTTGCTGCTGCTGCAGCCAAAAAACAAAAGGTGGTGCTGCTGCTGCTTCTGCTGTTTCTGCTTCTGCTTGTGTCTGGCCCCTGTTGGAGCGTCCAGGCACAGGACTTCTGCTGCTGCTGACTA
This sequence comes from Hyla sarda, assembly GCF_029499605.1. Classification (NCBI taxonomy): domain Eukaryota; kingdom Metazoa; phylum Chordata; class Amphibia; order Anura; family Hylidae; genus Hyla; species Hyla sarda. The sequence continues at coordinate 9,895 of NW_026610907.1, forward strand.
AATGGCCTCCTTAATTGGATCATTTGAGTAGCCAGCACACCTGTGCAGGTAGGGCATGACATGATAGGCAGCTGCCTTGATAGCGGGTGGGTGCTGAATGTTCCTAATTGACAAAATAAGATTAATGCTTATGAAGAAATATAAAATCTCATCCCTTCCCCAATATCGCGCCACACCCCTACCCCTTAATTCCCTGGTTGAACTTGATGGACATATGTCTTTTTTCGACCGTACTAACTATGTAACTATGTAACATAACATGGGGGGGGGGGGGGGGTCTCCTGGCTGTTCACACAGGTGTGTCATTGCTGTACATTGACCATGCATTGCTTCTGTGGTATTGCAAAGGCAAAGACAAATGCTTCCAGCCATCCATTGCACTAATGGATTGGTCATCAGCTGGCTGTCTATGTCCCGCATCAATATAGACCAAAGTACAGAGGGTTAGGCTATGCTATTGTGCACCTACCTGATGCATCAGAAGGTGCGAGGCCCTTGCTAAATTCTGTGCACAGACTTTGAGATCTATGCTTTAGACTGTATCTAAACCTGCTCCAACATGGACTGACATTCTGGCCTACTTTCAGCCGATGCGACTTGTCTGTCGCTGAACAGTCGCTTTTTATGTATTCAGCACCTATGTATAATGTTGTAAAAATGCTCTAGAAGCTAAAGTCGCAGAAATGTCACACATATTTGGCCTGCAACTTTCTGTGCGACAAATTCAGACAGGAAAAATCAGTATAAATCCTTAGAAAATTATCCCCCAGTGTCTCCATCTGCTGGCGGTATTGAATAAGCATTGCTGCACTGATGGGGTATGCATTAGACGAAAAAAAAGAAGAAAAAGAAGAATAATACGCCCAGAAAAGAGGCGAAAAGGAGAAAAACGTAAAAAAACGTGAAAAAAAAGTAAGAGGAAGAGAAGGGAAAAAAAGGTGGAAATGGGTTTAAAAGTGATTTCGGCGGAGAAATATATATATATATATATATATATATATATATATATATATATGCGCACACACACACATAGATATAAACGTATTCTCCGTTGAGATATTGCAGCCGCTGCTGTGTCCAGGCCCAGGAGCCTTAGCACTGTGCTGTGATGTCACTCAATACCACTGACATCACTAGGTGTAAACAACATCTCTCCTTTGCTGTGTATGTGACTATGGAGCTGTTTGGTGATGTCGTCTATTACGGCCTTCATAGAAGCAACAGGAGATTGTTGCATCCATCTTGAACCCTCAGAACTACAGTGCTATGATGTCACTCACTTCCACAGGCCTTGCAGAGTGTAAACAACAACAACCCAGCTTTGTTGTGTATGTAACCATAGGGATTTGTGATGTCACCTAGAACCTTCACAGCAGCGACAGCTTTATGAGGAGCATCAGCACTGCTCTGCCTGAGCAGAACCATCACCGCCATAGGTTGTCAAATAACCCGGATTTAACCCACACAGGTAAGTCCAATGGGGTGCAGGCATGTCCTCTATGCTTACAGCTTCCCGTGGGTGTTGGTTTGATACCGTTTGGGGACAGCCAAGGAGGCATCTGCAGGCAACAAAGGTAGGTGTGTGCTTGTGTGTGTGTTTCCTATGCAGATCCTAAGCCCAGTGTCACATGCAAGTAGGAGGAGTAAGAAGGGTTCCTGGCAAATCCGGGTTATGGATTGCATTTAAAAAGGCCCCGTGGGAGTGCAATGGGCCCCTGTCTTGCTGCTTAGCAATAATGGTATGGGTTTAGGTTCTGCTGTGTGTACTGGTGGTTGACTGCCCCCCAGCCCAGAGTGTGCATGGAAAATTGTCTGGCAGCCTCCCTGACAGCAAGCAGTGATAGTGCCCATGAAGGGGACCTTGTTGGGCCCGCCCCTTTCACGGTTATCGCTTCTCGGCCTTTTGGCTAAGATCAAGTGTAGTATCTGTTCTTATCAGTTTAATATCTGATACGTCCCCTATCTGGGGACCATATATTAAATGGATTTTTGAGAACGGGGGCCGATTTCGAAGCTTGCTTCCGTCGCCCTATGCATTGACCCGATATGGCAGTATCTTCGGGTACAGTGCACCACCCCCTTACAGGGTTAAAAAGAAAGATTCCTACTTTCATTGCTACCTGCTTGCTGGCTAGCCAGCTAGCCAGCCCTGTGGGCCTTGCTGCTGCTGCAGCCAAAAAACAAAAGGTGGTGCTGCTGCTGCTTCTGCTGTTTCTGCTTCTGCTTGTGTCTGGCCCCTGTTGGAGCGTCCAGGCACAGGACTTCTGCTGCTGCTGACTAAATGGCCTCCTTAATTGGATCATTTGAGTAGCCAGCACACCTGTGCAGGTAGGGCATGACATGATAGGCAGCTGCCTTGATAGCGGGTGGGTGCTGAATGTTCCTAATTGACAAAATAAGATTAATGCTTATGAAGAAATATAAAATCTCATCCCTTCCCCAATATCGCGCCACACCCCTACCCCTTAATTCCCTGGTTGAACTTGATGGACATATGTCTTTTTTCGACCGTACTAACTATGTAACTATGTAACATAACATGGGGGGGGGGGGGGGGGTCTCCTGGCTGTTCACACAGGTGTGTCATTGCTGTACATTGACCATGCATTGCTTCTGTGGTATTGCAAAGGCAAAGACAAATGCTTCCAGCCATCCATTGCACTAATGGATTGGTCATCAGCTGGCTGTCTATGTCCCGCATCAATATAGACCAAAGTACAGAGGGTTAGGCTATGCTATTGTGCACCTACCTGATGCATCAGAAGGTGCGAGGCCCTTGCTAAATTCTGTGCACAGACTTTGAGATCTATGCTTTAGACTGTATCTAAACCTGCTCCAACATGGACTGACATTCTGGCCTACTTTCAGCCGATGCGACTTGTCTGTCGCTGAACAGTCGCTTTTTATGTATTCAGCACCTATGTATAATGTTGTAAAAATGCTCTAGAAGCTAAAGTCGCAGAAATGTCACACATATTTGGCCTGCAACTTTCTGTGCGACAAATTCAGACAGGAAAAATCAGTATAAATCCTTAGAAAATTATCCCCCAGTGTCTCCATCTGCTGGCGGTATTGAATAAGCATTGCTGCACTGATGGGGTATGCATTAGACGAAAAAAAAGAAGAAAAAGAAGAATAATACGCCCAGAAAAGAGGCGAAAAGGAGAAAAACGTAAAAAAACGTGAAAAAAAAGTAAGAGGAAGAGAAGGGAAAAAAAGGTGGAAATGGGTTTAAAAGTGATTTCGGCGGAGAAATATATATATATATATATATATATATATATATATATATATATATATGCGCACACACACACATAGATATAAACGTATTCTCCGTTGAGATATTGCAGCCGCTGCTGTGTCCAGGCCCAGGAGCCTTAGCACTGTGCTGTGATGTCACTCAATACCACTGACATCACTAGGTGTAAACAACATCTCTCCTTTGCTGTGTATGTGACTATGGAGCTGTTTGGTGATGTCGTCTATTACGGCCTTCATAGAAGCAACAGGAGATTGTTGCATCCATCTTGAACCCTCAGAACTACAGTGCTATGATGTCACTCACTTCCACAGGCCTTGCAGAGTGTAAACAACAACAACCCAGCTTTGTTGTGTATGTAACCATAGGGATTTGTGATGTCACCTAGAACCTTCACAGCAGCGACAGCTTTATGAGGAGCATCAGCACTGCTCTGCCTGAGCAGAACCATCACCGCCATAGGTTGTCAAATAACCCGGATTTAACCCACACAGGTAAGTCCAATGGGGTGCAGGCATGTCCTCTATGCTTACAGCTTCCCGTGGGTGTTGGTTTGATACCGTTTGGGGACAGCCAAGGAGGCATCTGCAGGCAACAAAGGTAGGTGTGTGCTTGTGTGTGTGTTTCCTATGCAGATCCTAAGCCCAGTGTCACATGCAAGTAGGAGGAGTAAGAAGGGTTCCTGGCAAATCCGGGTTATGGATTGCATTTAAAAAGGCCCCGTGGGAGTGCAATGGGCCCCTGTCTTGCTGCTTAGCAATAATGGTATGGGTTTAGGTTCTGCTGTGTGTACTGGTGGTTGACTGCCCCCCAGCCCAGAGTGTGCATGGAAAATTGTCTGGCAGCCTCCCTGACAGCAAGCAGTGATAGTGCCCATGAAGGGGACCTTGTTGGGCCCGCCCCTTTCACGGTTATCGCTTCTCGGCCTTTTGGCTAAGATCAAGTGTAGTATCTGTTCTTATCAGTTTAATATCTGATACGTCCCCTATCTGGGGACCATATATTAAATGGATTTTTGAGAACGGGGGCCGATTTCGAAGCTTGCTTCCGTCGCCCTATGCATTGACCCGATATGGCAGTATCTTCGGGTACAGTGCACCACCCCCTTACAGGGTTAAAAAGAAAGATTCCTACTTTCATTGCTACCTGCTTGCTGGCTAGCCAGCTAGCCAGCCCTGTGGGCCTTGCTGCTGCTGCAGCCAAAAAACAAAAGGTGGTGCTGCTGCTGCTTCTGCTGCTTCTGCTTCTGCTTGTGTCTGGCCCCTGTTGGAGCGTCCAGGCACAGGACTTCTGCTGCTGCTGACTAAATGGCCTCCTTAATTGGATCATTTGAGTAGCCAGCACACCTGTGCAGGTAGGGCATGACATGATAGGCAGCTGCCTTGATAGCGGGTGGGTGCTGAATGTTCCTAATTGACAAAATAAGATTAATGCTTATGAAGAAATATAAAATCTCATCCCTTCCCCAATATCGCGCCACACCCCTACCCCTTAATTCCCTGGTTGAACTTGATGGACATATGTCTTTTTTCGACCGTACTAACTATGTAACTATGTAACATAACATGGGGGGGGGGGGGGGGGGGGGTCTCCTGGCTGTTCACACAGGTGTGTCATTGCTGTACATTGACCATGCATTGCTTCTGTGGTATTGCAAAGGCAAAGACAAATGCTTCCAGCCATCCATTGCACTAATGGATTGGTCATCAGCTGGCTGTCTATGTCCCGCATCAATATAGACCAAAGTACAGAGGGTTAGGCTATGCTATTGTGCACCTACCTGATGCATCAGAAGGTGCGAGGCCCTTGCTAAATTCTGTGCACAGACTTTGAGATCTATGCTTTAGACTGTATCTAAACCTGCTCCAACATGGACTGACATTCTGGCCTACTTTCAGCCGATGCGACTTGTCTGTCGCTGAACAGTCGCTTTTTATGTATTCAGCACCTATGTATAATGTTGTAAAAATGCTCTAGAAGCTAAAGTCGCAGAAATGTCACACATATTTGGCCTGCAACTTTCTGTGCGACAAATTCAGACAGGAAAAATCAGTATAAATCCTTAGAAAATTATCCCCCAGTGTCTCCATCTGCTGGCGGTATTGAATAAGCATTGCTGCACTGATGGGGTATGCATTAGACGAAAAAAAAGAAGAAAAAGAAGAATAATACGCCCAGAAAAGAGGCGAAAAGGAAAAAAAACGTAAAAAAACGTGAAAAAAAAGTAAGAGGAAGAGAAGGGAAAAAAAGGTGGAAATGGGTTTAAAAGTGATTTCGGCGGAGAAATATATATATATATATATATATATATATATATATATATATATATATGCGCACACACACACATAGATATAAACGTATTCTCCGTTGAGATATTGCAGCCGCTGCTGTGTCCAGGCCCAGGAGCCTTAGCACTGTGCTGTGATGTCACTCAATACCACTGACATCACTAGGTGTAAACAACATCTCTCCTTTGCTGTGTATGTGACTATGGAGCTGTTTGGTGATGTCGTCTATTACGGCCTTCATAGAAGCAACAGGAGATTGTTGCATCCATCTTGAACCCTCAGAACTACAGTGCTATGATGTCACTCACTTCCACAGGCCTTGCAGAGTGTAAACAACAACAACCCAGCTTTGTTGTGTATGTAACCATAGGGATTTGTGATGTCACCTAGAACCTTCACAGCAGCGACAGCTTTATGAGGAGCATCAGCACTGCTCTGCCTGAGCAGAACCATCACCGCCATAGGTTGTCAAATAACCCGGATTTAACCCACACAGGTAAGTCCAATGGGGTGCAGGCATGTCCTCTATGCTTACAGCTTCCCGTGGGTGTTGGTTTGATACCGTTTGGGGACAGCCAAGGAGGCATCTGCAGGCAACAAAGGTAGGTGTGTGCTTGTGTGTGTGTTTCCTATGCAGATCCTAAGCCCAGTGTCACATGCAAGTAGGAGGAGTAAGAAGGGTTCCTGGCAAATCCGGGTTATGGATTGCATTTAAAAAGGCCCCGTGGGAGTGCAATGGGCCCCTGTCTTGCTGCTTAGCAATAATGGTATGGGTTTAGGTTCTGCTGTGTGTACTGGTGGTTGACTGCCCCCCAGCCCAGAGTGTGCATGGAAAATTGTCTGGCAGCCTCCCTGACAGCAAGCAGTGATAGTGCCCATGAAGGGGACCTTGTTGGGCCCGCCCCTTTCACGGTTATCGCTTCTCGGCCTTTTGACTAAGATCAAGTGTAGTATCTGTTCTTATCAGTTTAATATCTGATACGTCCCCTATCTGGGGACCATATATTAAATGGATTTTTGAGAACGGGGGCCGATTTCGAAGCTTGCTTCCGTCGCCCTATGCATTGACCCGATATGGCAGTATCTTCGGGTACAGTGCACCACCCCCTTACAGGGTTAAAAAGAAAGATTCCTACTTTCATTGCTACCTGCTTGCTGGCTAGCCAGCTAGCCAGCCCTGTGGGCCTTGCTGCTGCTGCAGCCAAAAAACAAAAGGTGGTGCTGCTGCTGCTTCTGCTGCTTCTGCTTCTGCTTGTGTCTGGCCCCTGTTGGAGCGTCCAGGCACAGGACTTCTGCTGCTGCTGACTAAATGGCCTCCTTAATTGGATCATTTGAGTAGCCAGCACACCTGTGCAGGTAGGGCATGACATGATAGGCAGCTGCCTTGATAGCGGGTGGGTGCTGAATGTTCCTAATTGACAAAATAAGATTAATGCTTATGAAGAAATATAAAATCTCATCCCTTCCCCAATATCGCGCCACACCCCTACCCCTTAATTCCCTGGTTGAACTTGATGGACATATGTCTTTTTTCGACCGTACTAACTATGTAACTATGTAACATAACATGGGGGGGGGGGGGGGGTCTCCTGGCTGTTCACACAGGTGTGTCATTGCTGTACATTGACCATGCATTGCTTCTGTGGTATTGCAAAGGCAAAGACAAATGCTTCCAGCCATCCATTGCACTAATGGATTGGTCATCAGCTGGCTGTCTATGTCCCGCATCAATATAGACCAAAGTACAGAGGGTTAGGCTATGCTATTGTGCACCTACCTGATGCATCAGAAGGTGCGAGGCCCTTGCTAAATTCTGTGCACAGACTTTGAGATCTATGCTTTAGACTGTATCTAAACCTGCTCCAACATGGACTGACATTCTGGCCTACTTTCAGCCGATGCGACTTGTCTGTCGCTGAACAGTCGCTTTTTATGTATTCAGCACCTATGTATAATGTTGTAAAAATGCTCTAGAAGCTAAAGTCGCAGAAATGTCACACATATTTGGCCTGCAACTTTCTGTGCGACAAATTCAGACAGGAAAAATCAGTATAAATCCTTAGAAAATTATCCCCCAGTGTCTCCATCTGCTGGCGGTATTGAATAAGCATTGCTGCACTGATGGGGTATGCATTAGACGAAAAAAAAGAAGAAAAAGAAGAATAATACGCCCAGAAAAGAGGCGAAAAGGAGAAAAACGTAAAAAAACGTGAAAAAAAAGTAAGAGGAAGAGAAGGGAAAAAAAGGTGGAAATGGGTTTAAAAGTGATTTTGGCGGAGAAATATATATATATATATATATATATATATATATATATATATATATATATATATATATATATATATATATATGCGCACACACACACATAGATATAAACGTATTCTCCGTTGAGATATTGCAGCCGCTGCTGTGTCCAGGCCCAGGAGCCTTAGCACTGTGCTGTGATGTCACTCAATACCACTGACATCACTAGGTGTAAACAACATCTCTCCTTTGCTGTGTATGTGACTATGGAGCTGTTTGGTGATGTCGTCTATTACGGCCTTCATAGAAGCAACAGGAGATTGTTGCATCCATCTTGAACCCTCAGAACTACAGTGCTATGATGTCACTCACTTCCACAGGCCTTGCAGAGTGTAAACAACAACAACCCAGCTTTGTTGTGTATGTAACCATAGGGATTTGTGATGTCACCTAGAACCTTCACAGCAGCGACAGCTTTATGAGGAGCATCAGCACTGCTCTGCCTGAGCAGAACCATCACCGCCATAGGTTGTCAAATAACCCGGATTTAACCCACACAGGTAAGTCCAATGGGGTGCAGGCATGTCCTCTATGCTTACAGCTTCCCGTGGGTGTTGGTTTGATACCGTTTGGGGACAGCCAAGAAGGCATCTGCAGGCAACAAAGGTAGGTGTGTGCTTGTGTGTGTGTTTCCTATGCAGATCCTAAGCCCAGTGTCACATGCAAGTAGGAGGAGTAAGAAGGGTTCCTGGCAAATCCGGGTTATGGATTGCATTTAAAAAGGCCCCGTGGGAGTGCAATGGGCCCCTGTCTTGCTGCTTAGCAATAATGGTATGGGTTTAGGTTCTGCTGTGTGTACTGGTGGTTGACTGCCCCCCAGCCCAGAGTGTGCATGGAAAATTGTCTGGCAGCCTCCCTGACAGCAAGCAGTGATAGTGCCCATGAAGGGGACCTTGTTGGGCCCGCCCCTTTCACGGTTATCGCTTCTCGGCCTTTTGGCTAAGATCAAGTGTAGTATCTGTTCTTATCAGTTTAATATCTGATACGTCCCCTATCTGGGGACCATATATTAAATGGATTTTTGAGAACGGGGGCCGATTTCGAAGCTTGCTTCCGTCGCCCTATGCATTGACCCGATATGGCAGTATCTTCGGGTACAGTGCACCACCCCCTTACAGGGTTAAAAAGAAAGATTCCTACTTTCATTGCTACCTGCTTGCTGGCTAGCCAGCTAGCCAGCCCTGTGGGCCTTGCTGCTGCTGCAGCCAAAAAACAAAAGGTGGTGCTGCTGCTGCTTCTGCTGCTTCTGCTTCTGCTTGTGTCTGGCCCCTGTTGGAGCGTCCAGGCACAGGACTTCTGCTGCTGCTGACTAAATGGCCTCCTTAATTGGATCATTTGAGTAGCCAGCACACCTGTGCAGGTAGGGCATGACATGATAGGCAGCTGCCTTGATAGCGGGTGGGTGCTGAATGTTCCTAATTGACAAAATAAGATTAATGCTTATGAAGAAATATAAAATCTCATCCCTTCCCCAATATCGCGCCACACCCCTACCCCTTAATTCCCTGGTTGAACTTGATGGACATATGTCTTTTTTCGACCGTACTAACTATGTAACTATGTAACATAACATGGGGGGGGGGGGGGGGGGTCTCCTGGCTGTTCACACAGGTGTGTCATTGCTGTACATTGACCATGCATTGCTTCTGTGGTATTGCAAAGGCAAAGACAAATGCTTCCAGCCATCCATTGCACTAATGGATTGGTCATCAGCTGGCTGTCTATGTCCCGCATCAATATAGACCAAAGTACAGAGGGTTAGGCTATGCTATTGTGCACCTACCTGATGCATCAGAAGGTGCGAGGCCCTTGCTAAATTCTGTGCACAGACTTTGAGATCTATGCTTTAGACTGTATCTAAACCTGCTCCAACATGGACTGACATTCTGGCCTACTTTCAGCCGATGCGACTTGTCTGTCGCTGAACAGTCGCTTTTTATGTATTCAGCACCTATGTATAATGTTGTAAAAATGCTCTAGAAGCTAAAGTCGCAGAAATGTCACACATATTTGGCCTGCAACTTTCTGTGCGACAAATTCAGACAGGAAAAATCAGTATAAATCCTTAGAAAATTATCCCCCAGTGTCTCCATCTGCTGGCGGTATTGAATAAGCATTGCTGCACTGATGGGGTATGCATTAGACGAAAAAAAAAGAAGAAAAAGAAGAATAATACGCCCAGAAAAGAGGCGAAAAGGAGAAAAACGTAAAAAAACGTGAAAAAAAGTAAGAGGAAGAGAAGGGAAAAAAAGGTGGAAATGGGTTTTAAAAGTGATTTCGGCGGAGAAATATATATATATATATATATATATATATATATATATATATATGCGCACACACACACATAGATATAAACGTATTCTCCGTTGAGATATTGCAGCCGCTGCTGTGTCCAGGCCCAGGAGCCTTAGCACTGTGCTGTGATGTCACTCAATACCACTGACATCACTAGGTGTAAACAACATCTCTCCTTTGCTGTGTATGTGACTATGGAGCTGTTTGGTGATGTCGTCTATTACGGCCTTCATAGAAGCAACAGGAGATTGTTGCATCCATCTTGAACCCTCAGAACTACAGTGCTATGATGTCACTCACTTCCACAGGCCTTGCAGAGTGTAAACAACAACAACCCAGCTTTGTTGTGTATGTAACCATAGGGATTTGTGATGTCACCTAGAACCTTCACAGCAGCGACAGCTTTATGAGGAGCATCAGCACTGCTCTGCCTGAGCAGAACCATCACCGCCATAGGTTGTCAAATAACCCGGATTTAACCCACACAGGTAAGTCCAATGGGGTGCAGGCATGTCCTCTATGCTTACAGCTTCCCGTGGGTGTTGGTTTGATACCGTTTGGGGACAGCCAAGGAGGCATCTGCAGGCAACAAAGGTAGGTGTGTGCTTGTGTGTGTGTTTCCTATGCAGATCCTAAGCCAGTGTCACATGCAAGTAGGAGGAGTAAGAAGGGTTCCTGGCAAATCCGGGTTATGGATTGCATTTAAAAAGGCCCCGTGGGAGTGCAATGGGCCCCTGTCTTGCTGCTTAGCAATAATGGTATGGGTTTAGGTTCTGCTGTGTGTACTGGTGGTTGACTGCCCCCCAGCCCAGAGTGTGCATGGAAAATTGTCTGGCAGCCTCCCTGACAGCAAGCAGTGATAGTGCCCATGAAGGGGACCTTGTTGGGCCCGCCCCTTTCACGGTTATCGCTTCTCGGCCTTTTGGCTAAGATCAAGTGTAGTATCTGTTCTTATCAGTTTTCATGCTGGTGGGGATGGGTGCTGCATGGAGGATGCAGGTGTACCAGGGCTTTCCGGGGCTGGTTCTGAGGAATCAGCTCGACGGCTGCCCCGATGTGACCTGTTCCCTCCGGGTCTCGCCATGAGGCTGAGAGGGTCTAGAGCCGAGGTACTTTTGTGCCTCGGGGAGTGGTGACCCCGAGGTGCCGAAACTCACTGGGAGAATAGGCTCACTGAGTTGAAGCACGGGCACCATAATCTCTTCACCTTGTGGCACTCACCTCTTGATTCCCGGCCTTCTGGCTAGGATCAGAGAAATTTTTATAGATCCGGCCGGATGTCCGGGCAGTATATCTGCACACATTCACTTATTTATTTATTTTTTTGTCTCACTGTGTCACTTTTTGCGTGTTGTGTGTTCACAGGATTTGTCAGGATGCGGTAGCCCTTCTGGGTGTCCCTCCTGGCGGTCTAGGGGAGGTGTGTGTGGCCATGAGGTTCCGCACCTCCCTGCAAACACCCCGGGTACCCCTGCTTTGGCAGGGTACCTACCGTAATCGGCTCTGCGGGCAGATACCTTGGCCAACGCCAAGGGGGATGCCGGGAGCATTTGTGGTCCCCTAGTAGCTTTGGCGAAAAGGGACATCGAACCTGGAACCTCGCAGGTACCTTTTGGTCCGGAGGCGAAGGGTAAGGTTTGTTGGGGGGCCTCTCTCCTATCGGAGAAGGGCTTGCGATAGACCGCATCCTTTGTGCACGTTTTTTTTAGTGTAACACGTTTGCACTTTTTCTTGCACTTTGGGTGAATCGAAAGCACGTTCCTCGGCTTTAGATAAAAAAAAAAAAAAAAAAAAATCTGTACTTACCTGGCAGGGGAGATACCATGATCGCTACGGTCTGAAGAACTCCAAGCATTGTGGTAGAGATTTTGCGTAGTACGATTGCAGTACTTTTCGTTCTTATTAGAACCGCATTTCTCTAGAGCATACCACCTGAAGATCGTTCCTGCCTGCCTCGGAACATCTGAAGAAGGAGAAGATCTTGAAGACTGCAGCTCCGGAAGAAGCCGACGAATAACCTGGAAGAAGGGAATCGGCGGTGAATTCCGGAACAGCGGCGAAGAGGAAGGCGGCGTAGAATCTTTTCGAAGAAACTTGCTGCCTCTGGAGAAGGATTTGCATAGCTCCTCCCACCCGGGACCGGATCTGCATAGCTCCTCCCACCCGGGAAAGAAGACTTTGCGAAGCCTCTCTCCACAAGCAAGCAAGGAAGCGGAAAAGAGCCTGCTGGAAGAAGCCATGGCCTCAACCAGCAAGTCCACCCAGGAGGCTGCAGGGCAAGGCCTGGAGGTCCAGTCCCAACCACAGCAAGCTTCAACCTCCACCACGGCAAGGCAGAAGGGCGGCAGAATCCTAACCTGGAAGCTCCAACCCTGGAGCCCTGGATGAGGCAGACTGTTGCCTTGAAGCTCAAGCCCCGTGGACGGAGGGTGCCGGACATGTCCCACGACGTGTTCTGCAAGAAGATGCTGGCGGATCAAGGCTTCCCCACGGCTGACACCCTGGGAATAGCAACCTTCTTTCGGGAATCTTCTACATCACCTTTGCCACCATTGGGACCTGTAGAAGATACTGGGAGGTGGTGAAAGCGGCGAGTCCCGAATCCCCTTTCTCTCGCTTTGTGGGCAACTGCCTTATTCAAAGAGAGGAGAGGCGGGTGACGGTCTCAATGCGGAACCCACACACCCCAGGCACGGACATCTCGACCTTCCTGAAGCGCTTCTGCACCGTGGTGAGGGAGCCCACCCGCATCCTGAACTCACTCGGATACTGGACCTGCAAGTGGTCTGTGGTCGTCAGACTCAACAAGAACCCTGCTTCTCCAGACGGACTACAGCACCTGCCAACGACATTTTCCCTTGGGCAACTCCACAGGACTTATCTTCTACCCGGACATGCCGCAGACCTGCAGGAGATGTGGCAAGATGGGCCACGAGGGCAAGGACTGTACGGAGGATGCCTGCAGGTATTGCCGTGTGACAGGTCACACGACCAAGGACTGCCCCAAGAGCAAGACCTGCAACCTCTGCGGACTGGCAGCCCACAGCTACAAGGACTGCCCCCAGAGGGAGAGAACATGGGCATCTGTGGCAGCGAGAGCACCGAAGCCAGCCCCAGCTCCGGAGCCAACACCACGGATGGCCAAGCCGACCCAAGGAGGGTATAGAAGGCGAAAGCCACCACCCCTGCCCCGTCCCGCGCCCCCTCCCCTGCCCCTCCCCGCCCCATCCCCTGCCCCTCCTGCCCCATCTCCTGCCCCATCCCGCCCCACCCCTGCCCCATCCCGTCCCACCCCTGCCCCATCCCGTCCCACCCCTGCCCCCTGCCCATCCGTCCCACCCCCCACCCCTGCCCCTCCTGCCCCATCCCGTCCCACCCCCGCCCCTCCTGCCCCATCCCGCCCCACCCCTGCCCCCCGTACCCCACCCCGGCCCACCCTGCCCCCCGTACCCCACCCCGGCCACCCCTGCCCCGTCCTCCCCTGCCCGGCCACCCCTGCCCCGTCCTCCCCTGCCCGGCCCACCCCCTGCCCCGTCCTCCCCTGCCCGGGCACTCTCTCCTGCCCCCCGCCCCACCCAGCCTCCTTTCTCTCCTGGCCCAGCAGCACCTAACCCCCCTCCAGCTGCTGGTGCCCGCCCTTCGGAGGACTTTCCTGTGCTTCCTCCCCCAGGTACCATACAGAGGAAGAGGAAAGGAAGGGACAACGTATCAGAAGAGTCCCACAAAAGAAAAATAATCGAGACCTGCGAGACCCCTCAAGCTTCAGATGAGAGGAGGAGATGGAGCAGGTCTGCGAGAGCCTTGAAGCTTCAGAAGGAGAGGAGGTGATGGAGCAGGCCCAAGTGGAGCAGGTCCAAGCAGAGCCAGTCCAAGCTCAATCTATGGAGGAGCTGCTGCAGGACCAGAGGTTAAGAAAATCCTGGACACTCCGTCCAACACGGTCTACGACGAGTTCTTGGAAGGGCGCTACGAGAAGCCACAGGAGCCGACAGGCGCCAGAGAAGAGGACCCGTCCGACCAGACTGGTAACTAGTATCAGAACTAACCTCTCTTTTTATTCCCATGGCTGATCTCAACATCTTCTGCATTAATGTGAGGAGTATTAGAGCTTGGTTTAGATTTCAGACTGTTCTTACGTTCTTAGATTCCCAGAGGTGTGATGTTTACATGTTGCAGGAATGTGCTTTGTCTGCTTCTAGGTCTTACAACCATCTGGCCAGGCAGTGGCCTCACGGCCCTTCCTACTGGTCTGGTGGGGGCGACAATAGGTCTGCGGGGGTGGCCATCCTGATCAGGGGAGGTAACTTTGCACTTGATTCCGTCCGGGAGCTCGTCTGTGGCAGACTTCTTGTCGCAGACGGTTCCTGGGCGGGTGAGCCCGTGCGGCTCATCAACGTGTATACCTCCCCTGAGAGGGATGTCCGACTGGAGGTTCTCCAGGCCCTGCGGGCTGAACTCGCCACCACTAGAGCAGTAGTGTTGGGTGGTGACTTCAACTGCCCCATTGAGGTGGACGGGCGCAGTTCTGGCACATCCGCCAACCTGGACGTGACGTCTAAACTGCTGATTGAGATGGTGACGGAGGCATCCTTGCAGGACGTTGTCGGGTCCGTCGGGAACGGCTCCGTAAACTATACGTGGAGCCGCCCCGATGGCTCGCTCCGTTCTCGGATAGACTTCATCTTCACTTCGAGAGCAGTCAGAAAGGTGTCGTACTCTATGGTCCCCTGCTTCTTCTCTGACCACAGGGCCATTCGATTCCGGGGGACTCTGGGCCATGGATTCCCACCTGGCCCGGGCTCCTGGAAGTTGAATTGTGCCCTGTTGGAGCAGAGGGAGGTCATGGAGGAACTTAGGGATGCTTACCTTGTATGGCGAAATGACAAATGTCTGTTCAAGTGCATCAGCGATTGGTGGGAATATGTTAAAGTCGAATTCCGTTGTTTCTTTCAGGCAAAAGGCAGACAACAGGCGTGTGCGAAGAAGTGGGACTTGAGGAAACTGCAGCGCGAGCTGCGGTCCCTGCAGGACCTGCTCCAGTGTGGCTGGGACGTCAGGGAGGAGCTGGAGGGAGACCAAAAAGAGCTTGAAAAGGCACTTTGAGGAGGAATCCAAGCGAATCGTCTTTCGTTCCAAGGTGGAGAACCTGGAGAAGGGTGAGAAATGTAACTCTTTCTTTTTCAGGAAGCTCCATGCCGGCCACACGCCCCTGACTGAGCTACGAGATGAGACCGGACACATGAGGAGCGGCAAGGAGGAAGTGATGGGGGTCGTCCACGACTTCTACAGCAACCTCTACGCCCCCAAGTCATCCGACCCCGAAGCCGCCGAGAGGTTCCTGTCAGGTGTCACTAACGTTGTTGATCCCGCAGGTGCGGCGGCAATGGACGATCCCTTGACGGTGGGGGAGCTGCTCTCTGCCGCTAAATCCTTTAAGCCCGGCAGGACCCCGGGCAGTGACGGTCTCCCGGCCGAGCTCTACGTAGCGCTGGGTGACCTGATCTGTCCGGACCTGTTGGAGGTGTACGAGGAGATGGTGGTGGGGGGCAGAATGCCTCCGTCGTTGAGGGAAGGGATGATCACGATCTTGTATAAGCGGAAGGGGGAGAGATGTGACCTGAAAAACTGGCGTCCCATCTCTCTCCTGAACGTGGACTACAAGATCCTCGCCAAGGTGCTGGCCAACAGGCTGAAACCTGTCATGGGGCAGATCGTCCATCCGGACCAGACCTGCAGCATTCCTGGCCGCAGGATTGCCGACAGCCTTGCCCTTGTGAGAGACACGGTCCATTACATCCAGGACCGCGGGGGCCGCGCCGCCCTGGTCAGCTTAGATCAGGAGAAGGCGTTCGACCGTGTCTCCCACGCATTCATGGACAGGGTTTTGCGCAGGCTGGGTCTGGGGAAGATGTTTTGCTCTTTTGTTAACGTTATGTATTTTGACATTTACAGCACGGTGTTGGTGAACGGCTGGAAGACTGACCCCTTTTCCATTCTTTCAGGGGTTAGACAAGGCTGCCCTCTTTCACCTCTCCTTTTTGTTTGTGTTATAGAGCTCTTCGCTGAGACTATCCGGCAGAATGGAGAGATCAGAGGGATCACCGCACCAGGACCAGATCGCCACGAGGTCAAGTGCTCGCTCTACATGGACGACGTGACCGTCTTCTGCGCTGACCAGCGTTCGGTGACTGCACTCGTCCAGACCTGCGAGGACTTCGGCAGAGCTTCGGGGGCAAAAGTCAACTGCGGGAAGTCGGAGGCCATGCTCTTCGGGGAATGGCACCTGGCTTCTCCCGCCCCCTTCCCCTTTGCCGTTAAGCCGGACTTCATTCAAATTCTTGGAGTCTGGTTCGGGAAGGAAGGAGCGGCCCTTAAGTCTTGGCAAGACCGACTAGGAAGGATAAACTCGAAGATCGGACTGTGGAGCTCCAGAAAGCTCACGATGGAAGGCAAGGCACTTGTCCTGCGGAGTGAAGTTTTGCCTGTGCTCCAATATACCGCACAGGCCTGGCCTCCCCATACCACCGTTTGCAAGGCCATCACCCGGACAGTGTTTGGCTTCGTCTGGGGCAAAATGGACAGAGTCAAGAGGACCGTGATGTACAAGGAACCCCGCAAGGGTGGGAAGGGAATACCCGACATCCCCGCTCTGCTGAGGGCCTCCTTTGCATGTGTCACGGTGCAGCGGACTCTTGTAGAAAAGACTGGCTCAGCGGGCAGGTCCATGTCTCGCTTGCTTCTCATGCCCCTCTGGAGACAGCTGGGCTGGGACAAGTGGGACAGCTCCATCCCTTACAACTGGAACACTCCCTGGTTCTATGGGGATGTTGTCCGGTTTGTGAGGGAGCACCAGCTGGAAGGACTGAAACCAGACCTATGGAAGCCGAAGACAATCCACAAGCTCATCCGAGCTAAGGACTCGACCGAGCTGGTTCCGGGACTCCCCGCAGCCACTGCAGAGACAGTTTGGAACAATGTGGCCTCAAAGCGGCTTACCAATGGACACAAGGACTTGTCGTGGATGGCCGTCATGGGAGGTCTCTCTCTCAGGTCATTCATGCATGCCCGCAACCTGTGCAAGACCCGGTACTGCCCCCGTTGCCCCTACGTGGAGGAAACATCTTTCCACGTGTTTTGGCAGTGCCCCTTTGCACAGGGTCTGTTGGACGCCCTAGAACAGGAACTCAGAGACTCAGTGCCCAGGAGCTGCCTATCGTACCATTCGGTGCTTTACGGCCTGTTCCCTGGGACCCACGACGTGGAGGCCATCCAGGAGGCCTGGCGCCTTATGAACTGTTTTAAGGACGCAGTGTGGCTTGCCAGGAACCGCCTCGTGATCAACAGGGAAAACATGTCCGTCCGGGACTGCCGCAGGTTCATCAAGAACCTGCTTAGAGACTATTCCATCTTGGACAGCTCGGCCGTTGATGAGGAAGAAGAGGAGTGAAGACCCCTCTCCTTCTCCCATGTCCCCCTGAAGATACAGCCCAACAGTTTGGCCCTGTGATCTGCCCCCTCCCTACCCCCACATAGTCGCCCACACCCCTACCCCGATCACAGATTGTATTATTTGGTTTTTGTTTGATCTCTTGTGCCTTTATATTGCAGGATTGAGCTGAATGTTAGAGTAGCATGGTGTGCGATGTATAGCTTAGGGAACCTTTGCTGTGTATCGTACTATCATGCTTTGTGTGACTGTAATTTATTGTACGACTTGTAATGACTGAACGGAAAATAAAGCTCTTTCAATCAAAAAATCTGTTCTTATCAGTTTAATATCTGATACGTCCCCTATCTGGGGACCATATATTAAATGGATTTTTGAGAACGGGGGCCGATTTCGAAGCTTGCTTCCGTCGCCCTATGCATTGACCCGATATGGCAGTATCTTCGGGTACAGTGCACCACCCCCTTACAGGGTTAAAAAGAAAGATTCCTACTTTCATTGCTACCTGCTTGCTGGCTAGCCAGCTAGCCAGCCCTGTGGGCCTTGCTGCTGCTGCAGCCAAAAAACAAAAGGTGGTGCTGCTGCTGCTTCTGCTGCTTCTGCTGCTTCTGCTTCTGCTTGTGTCTGGCCCCTGTTGGAGCGTCCAGGCACAGGACTTCTGCTGCTGCTGACTAAATGGCCTCCTTAATTGGATCATTTGAGTAGCCAGCACACCTGTGCAGGTAGGGCATGACATGATAGGCAGCTGCCTTGATAGCGGGTGGGTGCTGAATGTTCCTAATTGACAAAATAAGATTAATGCTTATGAAGAAATATAAAATCTCATCCCTTCCCCAATATCGCGCCACACCCCTACCCCTTAATTCCCTGGTTGAACTTGATGGACATATGTCTTTTTTCGACCGTACTAACTATGTAACTATGTAACATAACATGGGGGGGGGGGGGGGGGGGGGGGTCTCCTGGCTGTTCACACAGGTGTGTCATTGCTGTACATTGACCATGCATTGCTTCTGTGGTATTGCAAAGGCAAAGACAAATGCTTCCAGCCATCCATTGCACTAATGGATTGGTCATCAGCTGGCTGTCTATGTCCCGCATCAATATAGACCAAAGTACAGAGGGTTAGGCTATGCTATTGTGCACCTACCTGATGCATCAGAAGGTGCGAGGCCCTTGCTAAATTCTGTGCACAGACTTTGAGATCTATGCTTTAGACTGTATCTAAACCTGCTCCAACATGGACTGACATTCTGGCCTACTTTCAGCCGATGCGACTTGTCTGTCGCTGAACAGTCGCTTTTTATGTATTCAGCACCTATGTATAATGTTGTAAAAATGCTCTAGAAGCTAAAGTCGCAGAAATGTCACACATATTTGGCCTGCAACTTTCTGTGCGACAAATTCAGACAGGAAAAATCAGTATAAATCCTTAGAAAATTATCCCCCAGTGTCTCCATCTGCTGGCGGTATTGAATAAGCATTGCTGCACTGATGGGGTATGCATTAGACGAAAAAAAAGAAGAAAAAGAAGAATAATACGCCCAGAAAAGAGGCGAAAAGGAGAAAAACGTAAAAAAACGTGAAAAAAAAGTAAGAGGAAGAGAAGGGAAAAAAAGGTGGAAATGGGTTTAAAAGTGATTTCGGCGGAGAAATATATATATATATATATATATATATATATATATATATATATATATGCGCACACACACACATAGATATAAACGTATTCTCCGTTGAGATATTGCAGCCGCTGCTGTGTCCAGGCCCAGGAGCCTTAGCACTGTGCTGTGATGTCACTCAATACCACTGACATCACTAGGTGTAAACAACATCTCTCCTTTGCTGTGTATGTGACTATGGAGCTGTTTGGTGATGTCGTCTATTACGGCCTTCATAGAAGCAACAGGAGATTGTTGCATCCATCTTGAACCCTCAGAACTACAGTGCTATGATGTCACTCACTTCCACAGGCCTTGCAGAGTGTAAACAACAACAACCCAGCTTTGTTGTGTATGTAACCATAGGGATTTGTGATGTCACCTAGAACCTTCACAGCAGCGACAGCTTTATGAGGAGCATCAGCACTGCTCTGCCTGAGCAGAACCATCACCGCCATAGGTTGTCAAATAACCCGGATTTAACCCACACAGGTAAGTCCAATGGGGTGCAGGCATGTCCTCTATGCTTACAGCTTCCCGTGGGTGTTGGTTTGATACCGTTTGGGGACAGCCAAGGAGGCATCTGCAGGCAACAAAGGTAGGTGTGTGCTTGTGTGTGTGTTTCCTATGCAGATCCTAAGCCCAGTGTCACATGCAAGTAGGAGGAGTAAGAAGGGTTCCTGGCAAATCCGGGTTATGGATTGCATTTAAAAAGGCCCCGTGGGAGTGCAATGGGCCCCTGTCTTGCTGCTTAGCAATAATGGTATGGGTTTAGGTTCTGCTGTGTGTACTGGTGGTTGACTGCCCCCCAGCCCAGAGTGTGCATGGAAAATTGTCTGGCAGCCTCCCTGACAGCAAGCAGTGATAGTGCCCATGAAGGGGACCTTGTTGGGCCCGCCCCTTTCACGGTTATCGCTTCTCGGCCTTTTGGCTAAGATCAAGTGTAGTATCTGTTCTTATCAGTTTAATATCTGATACGTCCCCTATCTGGGGACCATATATTAAATGGATTTTTGAGAACGGGGGCCGATTTCGAAGCTTGCTTCCGTCGCCCTATGCATTGACCCGATATGGCAGTATCTTCGGGTACAGTGCACCACCCCCTTACAGGGTTAAAAAGAAAGATTCCTACTTTCATTGCTACCTGCTTGCTGGCTAGCCAGCTAGCCAGCCCTGTGGGCCTTGCTGCTGCTGCAGCCAAAAAACAAAAGGTGGTGCTGCTGCTGCTTCTGCTGCTTCTGCTTCTGCTTGTGTCTGGCCCCTGTTGGAGCGTCCAGGCACAGGACTTCTGCTGCTGCTGACTAAATGGCCTCCTTAATTGGATCATTTGAGTAGCCAGCACACCTGTGCAGGTAGGGCATGACATGATAGGCAGCTGCCTTGATAGCGGGTGGGTGCTGAATGTTCCTAATTGACAAAATAAGATTAATGCTTATGAAGAAATATAAAATCTCATCCCTTCCCCAATATCGCGCCACACCCCTACCCCTTAATTCCCTGGTTGAACTTGATGGACATATGTCTTTTTTCGACCGTACTAACTATGTAACTATGTAACATAACATGGGGGGGGGGGGGGGGGGTCTCCTGGCTGTTCACACAGGTGTGTCATTGCTGTACATTGACCATGCATTGCTTCTGTGGTATTGCAAAGGCAAAGACAAATGCTTCCAGCCATCCATTGCACTAATGGATTGGTCATCAGCTGGCTGTCTATGTCCCGCATCAATATAGACCAAAGTACAGAGGGTTAGGCTATGCTATTGTGCACCTACCTGATGCATCAGAAGGTGCGAGGCCCTTGCTAAATTCTGTGCACAGACTTTGAGATCTATGCTTTAGACTGTATCTAAACCTGCTCCAACATGGACTGACATTCTGGCCTACTTTCAGCCGATGCGACTTGTCTGTCGCTGAACAGTCGCTTTTTATGTATTCAGCACCTATGTATAATGTTGTAAAAATGCTCTAGAAGCTAAAGTCGCAGAAATGTCACACATATTTGGCCTGCAACTTTCTGTGCGACAAATTCAGACAGGAAAAATCAGTATAAATCCTTAGAAAATTATCCCCCAGTGTCTCCATCTGCTGGCGGTATTGAATAAGCATTGCTGCACTGATGGGGTATGCATTAGACGAAAAAAAAGAAGAAAAAGAAGAATAATACGCCCAGAAAAGAGGCGAAAAGGAGAAAAACGTAAAAAAACGTGAAAAAAAAGTAAGAGGAAGAGAAGGGAAAAAAAGGTGGAAATGGGTTTAAAAGTGATTTCGGCGGAGAAATAAATATATATATATATATATATATATATATATATATATATATATATATATATATGCGCACACACACACATAGATATAAACGTATTCTCCGTTGAGATATTGCAGCCGCTGCTGTGTCCAGGCCCAGGAGCCTTAGCACTGTGCTGTGATGTCACTCAATACCACTGACATCACTAGGTGTAAACAACATCTCTCCTTTGCTGTGTATGTGACTATGGAGCTGTTTGGTGATGTCGTCTATTACGGCCTTCATAGAAGCAACAGGAGATTGTTGCATCCATCTTGAACCCTCAGAACTACAGTGCTATGATGTCACTCACTTCCACAGGCCTTGCAGAGTGTAAACAACAACAACCCAGCTTTGTTGTGTATGTAACCATAGGGATTTGTGATGTCACCTAGAACCTTCACAGCAGCGACAGCTTTATGAGGAGCATCAGCACTGCTCTGCCTGAGCAGAACCATCACCGCCATAGGTTGTCAAATAACCCGGATTTAACCCACACAGGTAAGTCCAATGGGGTGCAGGCATGTCCTCTATGCTTACAGCTTCCCGTGGGTGTTGGTTTGATACCGTTTGGGGACAGCCAAGGAGGCATCTGCAGGCAACAAAGGTAGGTGTGTGCTTGTGTGTGTGTTTCCTATGCAGATCCTAAGCCCAGTGTCACATGCAAGTAGGAGGAGTAAGAAGGGTTCCTGGCAAATCCGGGTTATGGATTGCATTTAAAAAGGCCCCGTGGGAGTGCAATGGGCCCCTGTCTTGCTGCTTAGCAATAATGGTATGGGTTTAGGTTCTGCTGTGTGTACTGGTGGTTGACTGCCCCCCAGCCCAGAGTGTGCATGGAAAATTGTCTGGCAGCCTCCCTGACAGCAAGCAGTGATAGTGCCCATGAAGGGGACCTTGTTGGGCCCGCCCCTTTCACGGTTATCGCTTCTCGGCCTTTTGGCTAAGATCAAGTGTAGTATCTGTTCTTATCAGTTTAATATCTGATACGTCCCCTATCTGGGGACCATATATTAAATGGATTTTTGAGAACGGGGGCCGATTTCGAAGCTTGCTTCCGTCGCCCTATGCATTGACCCGATATGGCAGTATCTTCGGGTACAGTGCACCACCCCCTTACAGGGTTAAAAAGAAAGATTCCTACTTTCATTGCTACCTGCTTGCTGGCTAGCCAGCTAGCCAGCCCTGTGGGCCTTGCTGCTGCTGCAGCCAAAAAACAAAAGGTGGTGCTGCTGCTGCTTCTGCTGCTTCTGCTTCTGCTTGTGTCTGGCCCCTGTTGGAGCGTCCAGGCACAGGACTTCTGCTGCTGCTGACTAAATGGCCTCCTTAATTGGATCATTTGAGTAGCCAGCACACCTGTGCAGGTAGGGCATGACATGATAGGCAGCTGCCTTGATAGCGGGTGGGTGCTGAATGTTCCTAATTGACAAAATAAGATTAATGCTTATGAAGAAATATAAAATCTCATCCCTTCCCCAATATCGCGCCACACCCCTACCCCTTAATTCCCTGGTTGAACTTGATGGACATATGTCTTTTTTCGACCGTACTAACTATGTAACTATGTAACATAACATGGGGGGGTCTCCTGGCTGTTCACACAGGTGTGTCATTGCTGTACATTGACCATGCATTGCTTCTGTGGTATTGCAAAGGCAAAGACAAATGCTTCCAGCCATCCATTGCACTAATGGATTGGTCATCAGCTGGCTGTCTATGTCCCGCATCAATATAGACCAAAGTACAGAGGGTTAGGCTATGCTATTGTGCACCTACCTGATGCATCAGAAGGTGCGAGGCCCTTGCTAAATTCTGTGCACAGACTTTGAGATCTATGCTTTAGACTGTATCTAAACCTGCTCCAACATGGACTGACATTCTGGCCTACTTTCAGCCGATGCGACTTGTCTGTCGCTGAACAGTCGCTTTTTATGTATTCAGCACCTATGTATAATGTTGTAAAAATGCTCTAGAAGCTAAAGTCGCAGAAATGTCACACATATTTGGCCTGCAACTTTCTGTGCGACAAATTCAGACAGGAAAAATCAGTATAAATCCTTAGAAAATTATCCCCCAGTGTCTCCATCTGCTGGCGGTATTGAATAAGCATTGCTGCACTGATGGGGTATGCATTAGACGAAAAAAAAGAAGAAAAAGAAGAATAATACGCCCAGAAAAGAGGCGAAAAGGAGAAAAACGTAAAAAAACGTGAAAAAAAAGTAAGAGGAAGAGAAGGGAAAAAAAGGTGGAAATGGGTTTAAAAGTGATTTCGGCGGAGAAATATATATATATATATATATATATATATATATATATATATATATATATGCGCACACACACACATAGATATAAACGTATTCTCCGTTGAGATATTGCAGCCGCTGCTGTGTCCAGGCCCAGGAGCCTTAGCACTGTGCTGTGATGTCACTCAATACCACTGACATCACTAGGTGTAAACAACATCTCTCCTTTGCTGTGTATGTGACTATGGAGCTGTTTGGTGATGTCGTCTATTACGGCCTTCATAGAAGCAACAGGAGATTGTTGCATCCATCTTGAACCCTCAGAACTACAGTGCTATGATGTCACTCACTTCCACAGGCCTTGCAGAGTGTAAACAACAACAACCCAGCTTTGTTGTGTATGTAACCATAGGGATTTGTGATGTCACCTAGAACCTTCACAGCAGCGACAGCTTTATGAGGAGCATCAGCACTGCTCTGCCTGAGCAGAACCATCACCGCCATAGGTTGTCAAATAACCCGGATTTAACCCACACAGGTAAGTCCAATGGGGTGCAGGCATGTCCTCTATGCTTACAGCTTCCCGTGGGTGTTGGTTTGATACCGTTTGGGGACAGCCAAGGAGGCATCTGCAGGCAACAAAGGTAGGTGTGTGCTTGTGTGTGTGTTTCCTATGCAGATCCTAAGCCCAGTGTCACATGCAAGTAGGAGGAGTAAGAAGGGTTCCTGGCAAATCCGGGTTATGGATTGCATTTAAAAAGGCCCCGTGGGAGTGCAATGGGCCCCTGTCTTGCTGCTTAGCAATAATGGTATGGGTTTAGGTTCTGCTGTGTGTACTGGTGGTTGACTGCCCCCCAGCCCAGAGTGTGCATGGAAAATTGTCTGGCAGCCTCCCTGACAGCAAGCAGTGATAGTGCCCATGAAGGGGACCTTGTTGGGCCCGCCCCTTTCACGGTTATCGCTTCTCGGCCTTTTGGCTAAGATCAAGTGTAGTATCTGTTCTTATCAGTTTAATATCTGATACGTCCCCTATCTGGGGACCATATATTAAATGGATTTTTGAGAACGGGGGCCGATTTCGAAGCTTGCTTCCGTCGCCCTATGCATTGACCCGATATGGCAGTATCTTCGGGTACAGTGCACCACCCCCTTACAGGGTTAAAAAGAAAGATTCCTACTTTCATTGCTACCTGCTTGCTGGCTAGCCAGCTAGCCAGCCCTGTGGGCCTTGCTGCTGCTGCAGCCAAAAAACAAAAGGTGGTGCTGCTGCTGCTTCTGCTGCTTCTGCTTCTGCTTGTGTCTGGCCCCTGTTGGAGCGTCCAGGCACAGGACTTCTGCTGCTGCTGACTAAATGGCCTCCTTAATTGGATCATTTGAGTAGCCAGCACACCTGTGCAGGTAGGGCATGACATGATAGGCAGCTGCCTTGATAGCGGGTGGGTGCTGAATGTTCCTAATTGACAAAATAAGATTAATGCTTATGAAGAAATATAAAATCTCATCCCTTCCCCAATATCGCGCCACACCCCTACCCCTTAATTCCCTGGTTGAACTTGATGGACATATGTCTTTTTTCGACCGTATTAACTATGTAACTATGTAACATAACATGGGGGGGGGGGGGGGTCTCCTGGCTGTTCACACAGGTGTGTCATTGCTGTACATTGACCATGCATTGCTTCTGTGGTATTGCAAAGGCAAAGACAAATGCTTCCAGCCATCCATTGCACTAATGGATTGGTCATCAGCTGGCTGTCTATGTCCCGCATCAATATAGACCAAAGTACAGAGGGTTAGGCTATGCTATTGTGCACCTACCTGATGCATCAGAAGGTGCGAGGCCCTTGCTAAATTCTGTGCACAGACTTTGAGATCTATGCTTTAGACTGTATCTAAACCTGCTCCAACATGGACTGACATTCTGGCCTACTTTCAGCCGATGCGACTTGTCTGTCGCTGAACAGTCGCTTTTTATGTATTCAGCACCTATGTATAATGTTGTAAAAATGCTCTAGAAGCTAAAGTCGCAGAAATGTCACACATATTTGGCCTGCAACTTTCTGTGCGACAAATTCAGACAGGAAAAATCAGTATAAATCCTTAGAAAATTATCCCCCAGTGTCTCCATCTGCTGGCGGTATTGAATAAGCATTGCTGCACTGATGGGGTATGCATTAGACGAAAAAAAAGAAGAAAAAGAAGAATAATACGCCCAGAAAAGAGGCGAAAAGGAGAAAAACGTAAAAAAACGTGAAAAAAAAGTAAGAGGAAGAGAAGGGAAAAAAAGGTGGAAATGGGTTTAAAAGTGATTTCGGCGGAGAAATATATATATATATATATATATATATATATATATATATATATGCGCACACACACACATAGATATAAACGTATTCTCCGTTGAGATATTGCAGCCGCTGCTGTGTCCAGGCCCAGGAGCCTTAGCACTGTGCTGTGATGTCACTCAATACCACTGACATCACTAGGTGTAAACAACATCTCTCCTTTGCTGTGTATGTGACTATGGAGCTGTTTGGTGATGTCGTCTATTACGGCCTTCATAGAAGCAACAGGAGATTGTTGCATCCATCTTGAACCCTCAGAACTACAGTGCTATGATGTCACTCACTTCCACAGGCCTTGCAGAGTGTAAACAACAACAACCCAGCTTTGTTGTGTATGTAACCATAGGGATTTGTGATGTCACCTAGAACCTTCACAGCAGCGACAGCTTTATGAGGAGCATCAGCACTGCTCTGCCTGAGCAGAACCATCACCGCCATAGGTTGTCAAATAACCCGGATTTAACCCACACAGGTAAGTCCAATGGGGTGCAGGCATGTCCTCTATGCTTACAGCTTCCCGTGGGTGTTGGTTTGATACCGTTTGGGGACAGCCAAGGAGGCATCTGCAGGCAACAAAGGTAGGTGTGTGCTTGTGTGTGTGTTTCCTATGCAGATCCTAAGCCCAGTGTCACATGCAAGTAGGAGGAGTAAGAAGGGTTCCTGGCAAATCCGGGTTATGGATTGCATTTAAAAAGGCCCCGTGGGAGTGCAATGGGCCCCTGTCTTGCTGCTTAGCAATAATGGTATGGGTTTAGGTTCTGCTGTGTGTACTGGTGGTTGACTGCCCCCCAGCCCAGAGTGTGCATGGAAAATTGTCTGGCAGCCTCCCTGACAGCAAGCAGTGATAGTGCCCATGAAGGGGACCTTGTTGGGCCCGCCCCTTTCACGGTTATCGCTTCTCGGCCTTTTGGCTAAGATCAAGTGTAGTATCTGTTCTTATCAGTTTAATATCTGATACGTCCCCTATCTGGGGACCATATATTAAATGGATTTTTGAGAACGGGGGCCGATTTCGAAGCTTGCTTCCGTCGCCCTATGCATTGACCCGATATGGCAGTATCTTCGGGTACAGTGCACCACCCCCTTACAGGGTTAAAAAGAAAGATTCCTACTTTCATTGCTACCTGCTTGCTGGCTAGCCAGCTAGCCAGCCCTGTGGGCCTTGCTGCTGCTGCAGCCAAAAAACAAAAGGTGGTGCTGCTGCTGCTTCTGCTGCTTCTGCTTCTGCTTGTGTCTGGCCCCTGTTGGAGCGTCCAGGCACAGGACTTCTGCTGCTGCTGACTAAATGGCCTCCTTAATTGGATCATTTGAGTAGCCAGCACACCTGTGCAGGTAGGGCATGACATGATAGGCAGCTGCCTTGATAGCGGGTGGGTGCTGAATGTTCCTAATTGACAAAATAAGATTAATGCTTATGAAGAAATATAAAATCTCATCCCTTCCCCAATATCGCGCCACACCCCTACCCCTTAATTCCCTGGTTGAACTTGATGGACATATGTCTTTTTTCGACCGTACTAACTATGTAACTATGTAACATAACATGGGGGGGTCTCCTGGCTGTTCACACAGGTGTGTCATTGCTGTACATTGACCATGCATTGCTTCTGTGGTATTGCAAAGGCAAAGACAAATGCTTCCAGCCATCCATTGCACTAATGGATTGGTCATCAGCTGGCTGTCTATGTCCCGCATCAATATAGACCAAAGTACAGAGGGTTAGGCTATGCTATTGTGCACCTACCTGATGCATCAGAAGGTGCGAGGCCCTTGCTAAATTCTGTGCACAGACTTTGAGATCTATGCTTTAGACTGTATCTAAACCTGCTCCAACATGGACTGACATTCTGGCCTACTTTCAGCCGATGCGACTTGTCTGTCGCTGAACAGTCGCTTTTTATGTATTCAGCACCTATGTATAATGTTGTAAAAATGCTCTAGAAGCTAAAGTCGCAGAAATGTCACACATATTTGGCCTGCAACTTTCTGTGCGACAAATTCAGACAGGAAAAATCAGTATAAATCCTTAGAAAATTATCCCCCAGTGTCTCCATCTGCTGGCGGTATTGAATAAGCATTGCTGCACTGATGGGGTATGCATTAGACGAAAAAAAAGAAGAAAAAGAAGAATAATACGCCCAGAAAAGAGGCGAAAAGGAGAAAAACGTAAAAAAACGTGAAAAAAAAGTAAGAGGAAGAGAAGGGAAAAAAAGGTGGAAATGGGTTTAAAAGTGATTTCGGCGGAGAAATATATATATATATATATATATATATATATATATATATATATATATATATGCGCACACACACACATAGATATAAACGTATTCTCCGTTGAGATATTGCAGCCGCTGCTGTGTCCAGGCCCAGGAGCCTTAGCACTGTGCTGTGATGTCACTCAATACCACTGACATCACTAGGTGTAAACAACATCTCTCCTTTGCTGTGTATGTGACTATGGAGCTGTTTGGTGATGTCGTCTATTACGGCCTTCATAGAAGTAACAGGAGATTGTTGCATCCATCTTGAACCCTCAGAACTACAGTGCTATGATGTCACTCACTTCCACAGGCCTTGCAGAGTGTAAACAACAACAACCCAGCTTTGTTGTGTATGTAACCATAGGGATTTGTGATGTCACCTAGAACCTTCACAGCAGCGACAGCTTTATGAGGAGCATCAGCACTGCTCTGCCTGAGCAGAACCATCAC
This sequence comes from Hyla sarda, assembly GCF_029499605.1. Lineage (NCBI taxonomy): Eukaryota > Metazoa > Chordata > Amphibia > Anura > Hylidae > Hyla > Hyla sarda. Next base: position 38,732 of record NW_026610907.1, read on the forward strand.
CGCCATAGGTTGTCAAATAACCCGGATTTAACCCACACAGGTAAGTCCAATGGGGTGCAGGCATGTCCTCTATGCTTACAGCTTCCCGTGGGTGTTGGTTTGATACCGTTTGGGGACAGCCAAGGAGGCATCTGCAGGCAACAAAGGTAGGTGTGTGCTTGTGTGTGTGTTTCCTATGCAGATCCTAAGCCCAGTGTCACATGCAAGTAGGAGGAGTAAGAAGGGTTCCTGGCAAATCCGGGTTATGGATTGCATTTAAAAAGGCCCCGTGGGAGTGCAATGGGCCCCTGTCTTGCTGCTTAGCAATAATGGTATGGGTTTAGGTTCTGCTGTGTGTACTGGTGGTTGACTGCCCCCCAGCCCAGAGTGTGCATGGAAAATTGTCTGGCAGCCTCCCTGACAGCAAGCAGTGATAGTGCCCATGAAGGGGACCTTGTTGGGCCCGCCCCTTTCACGGTTATCGCTTCTCGGCCTTTTGGCTAAGATCAAGTGTAGTATCTGTTCTTATCAGTTTAATATCTGATACGTCCCCTATCTGGGGACCATATATTAAATGGATTTTTGAGAACGGGGGCCGATTTCGAAGCTTGCTTCCGTCGCCCTATGCATTGACCCGATATGGCAGTATCTTCGGGTACAGTGCACCACCCCCTTACAGGGTTAAAAAGAAAGATTCCTACTTTCATTGCTACCTGCTTGCTGGCTAGCCAGCTAGCCAGCCCTGTGGGCCTTGCTGCTGCTGCAGCCAAAAAACAAAAGGTGGTGCTGCTGCTGCTTCTGCTGCTTCTGCTTCTGCTTGTGTCTGGCCCCTGTTGGAGCGTCCAGGCACAGGACTTCTGCTGCTGCTGACTAAATGGCCTCCTTAATTGGATCATTTGAGTAGCCAGCACACCTGTGCAGGTAGGGCATGACATGATAGGCAGCTGCCTTGATAGCGGGTGGGTGCTGAATGTTCCTAATTGACAAAATAAGATTAATGCTTATGAAGAAATATAAAATCTCATCCCTTCCCCAATATCGCGCCACACCCCTACCCCTTAATTCCCTGGTTGAACTTGATGGACATATGTCTTTTTTCGACCGTATTAACTATGTAACTATGTAACATAACATGGGGGGGGGGGGGGTCTCCTGGCTGTTCACACAGGTGTGTCATTGCTGTACATTGACCATGCATTGCTTCTGTGGTATTGCAAAGGCAAAGACAAATGCTTCCAGCCATCCATTGCACTAATGGATTGGTCATCAGCTGGCTGTCTATGTCCCGCATCAATATAGACCAAAGTACAGAGGGTTAGGCTATGCTATTGTGCACCTACCTGATGCATCAGAAGGTGCGAGGCCCTTGCTAAATTCTGTGCACAGACTTTGAGATCTATGCTTTAGACTGTATCTAAACCTGCTCCAACATGGACTGACATTCTGGCCTACTTTCAGCCGATGCGACTTGTCTGTCGCTGAACAGTCACTTTTTATGTATTCAGCACCTATGTATAATGTTGTAAAAATGCTCTAGAAGCTAAAGTCGCAGAAATGTCACACATATTTGGCCTGCAACTTTCTGTGCGACAAATTCAGACAGGAAAAATCAGTATAAATCCTTAGAAAATTATCCCCCAGTGTCTCCATCTGCTGGCGGTATTGAATAAGCATTGCTGCACTGATGGGGTATGCATTAGACGAAAAAAAAGAAGAAAAAGAAGAATAATACGCCCAGAAAAGAGGCGAAAAGGAGAAAAACGTAAAAAAACGTGAAAAAAAAGTAAGAGGAAGAGAAGGGAAAAAAAGGTGGAAATGGGTTTAAAAGTGATTTCGGCGGAGAAATATATATATATATATATATATATATATATATATATATATATGCGCACACACACACATAGATATAAACGTATTCTCCGTTGAGATATTGCAGCCGCTGCTGTGTCCAGGCCCAGGAGCCTTAGCACTGTGCTGTGATGTCACTCAATACCACTGACATCACTAGGTGTAAACAACATCTCTCCTTTGCTGTGTATGTGACTATGGAGCTGTTTGGTGATGTCGTCTATTACGGCCTTCATAGAAGCAACAGGAGATTGTTGCATCCATCTAGAACCCTCAGAACTACAGTGCTATGATGTCACTCACTTCCACAGGCCTTGCAGAGTGTAAACAACAACAACCCAGCTTTGTTGTGTATGTAACCATAGGGATTTGTGATGTCACCTAGAACCTTCACAGCAGCGACAGCTTTATGAGGAGCATCAGCACTGCTCTGCCTGAGCAGAACCATCACCGCCATAGGTTGTCAAATAACCCGGATTTAACCCACACAGGTAAGTCCAATGGGGTGCAGGCATGTCCTCTATGCTTACAGCTTCCCGTGGGTGTTGGTTTGATACCGTTTGGGGACAGCCAAGGAGGCATCTGCAGGCAACAAAGGTAGGTGTGTGCTTGTGTGTGTGTTTCCTATGCAGATCCTAAGCCCAGTGTCACATGCAAGTAGGAGGAGTAAGAAGGGTTCCTGGCAAATCCGGGTTATGGATTGCATTTAAAAAGGCCCCGTGGGAGTGCAATGGGCCCCTGTCTTGCTGCTTAGCAATAATGGTATGGGTTTAGGTTCTGCTGTGTGTACTGGTGGTTGACTGCCCCCCAGCCCAGAGTGTGCATGGAAAATTGTCTGGCAGCCTCCCTGACAGCAAGCAGTGATAGTGCCCATGAAGGGGACCTTGTTGGGCCCGCCCCTTTCACGGTTATCGCTTCTCGGCCTTTTGGCTAAGATCAAGTGTAGTATCTGTTCTTATCAGTTTAATATCTGATACGTCCCCTATCTGGGGACCATATATTAAATGGATTTTTGAGAACGGGGGCCGATTTCGAAGCTTGCTTCCGTCGCCCTATGCATTGACCCGATATGGCAGTATCTTCGGGTACAGTGCACCACCCCCTTACAGGGTTAAAAAGAAAGATTCCTACTTTCATTGCTACCTGCTTGCTGGCTAGCCAGCTAGCCAGCCCTGTGGGCCTTGCTGCTGCTGCAGCCAAAAAACAAAAGGTGGTGCTGCTGCTGCTTCTGCTGCTTCTGCTTCTGCTTGTGTCTGGCCCCTGTTGGAGCGTCCAGGCACAGGACTTCTGCTGCTGCTGACTAAATGGCCTCCTTAATTGGATCATTTGAGTAGCCAGCACACCTGTGCAGGTAGGGCATGACATGATAGGCAGCTGCCTTGATAGCGGGTGGGTGCTGAATGTTCCTAATTGACAAAATAAGATTAATGCTTATGAAGAAATATAAAATCTCATCCCTTCCCCAATATCGCGCCACACCCCTACCCCTTAATTCCCTGGTTGAACTTGATGGACATATGTCTTTTTTCGACCGTACTAACTATGTAACTATGTAACATAACATGGGGGGGGGGGGGGGGGGGTCTCCTGGCTGTTCACACAGGTGTGTCATTGCTGTACATTGACCATGCATTGCTTCTGTGGTATTGCAAAGGCAAAGACAAATGCTTCCAGCCATCCATTGCACTAATGGATTGGTCATCAGCTGGCTGTCTATGTCCCGCATCAATATAGACCAAAGTACAGAGGGTTAGGCTATGCTATTGTGCACCTACCTGATGCATCAGAAGGTGCGAGGCCCTTGCTAAATTCTGTGCACAGACTTTGAGATCTATGCTTTAGACTGTATCTAAACCTGCTCCAACATGGACTGACATTCTGGCCTACTTTCAGCCGATGCGACTTGTCTGTCGCTGAACAGTCGCTTTTTATGTATTCAGCACCTATGTATAATGTTGTAAAAATGCTCTAGAAGCTAAAGTCGCAGAAATGTCACACATATTTGGCCTGCAACTTTCTGTGCGACAAATTCAGACAGGAAAAATCAGTATAAATCCTTAGAAAATTATCCCCCAGTGTCTCCATCTGCTGGCGGTATTGAATAAGCATTGCTGCACTGATGGGGTATGCATCAGACGAAAAAAAAGAAGAAAAAGAAGAATAATACGCCCAGAAAAGAGGCGAAAAGGAGAAAAACGTAAAAAAACGTGAAAAAAAAGTAAGAGGAAGAGAAGGGAAAAAAAGGTGGAAATGGGTTTAAAAGTGATTTCGGCGGAGAAATATATATATATATATATATATATATATATATATATATATATATATGCGCACACACACACATAGATATAAACGTATTCTCCGTTGAGATATTGCAGCCGCTGCTGTGTCCAGGCCCAGGAGCCTTAGCACTGTGCTGTGATGTCACTCAATACCACTGACATCACTAGGTGTAAACAACATCTCTCCTTTGCTGTGTATGTGACTATGGAGCTGTTTGGTGATGTCGTCTATTACGGCCTTCATAGAAGCAACAGGAGATTGTTGCATCCATCTTGAACCCTCAGAACTACAGTGCTATGATGTCACTCACTTCCACAGGCCTTGCAGAGTGTAAACAACAACAACCCAGCTTTGTTGTGTATGTAACCATAGGGATTTGTGATGTCACCTAGAACCTTCACAGCAGCGACAGCTTTATGAGGAGCATCAGCACTGCTCTGCCTGAGCAGAACCATCACCGCCATAGGTTGTCAAATAACCCGGATTTAACCCACACAGGTAAGTCCAATGGGGTGCAGGCATGTCCTCTATGCTTACAGCTTCCCGTGGGTGTTGGTTTGATACCGTTTGGGGACAGCCAAGGAGGCATCTGCAGGCAACAAAGGTAGGTGTGTGCTTGTGTGTGTGTTTCCTATGCAGATCCTAAGCCCAGTGTCACATGCAAGTAGGAGGAGTAAGAAGGGTTCCTGGCAAATCCGGGTTATGGATTGCATTTAAAAAGGCCCCGTGGGAGTGCAATGGGCCCCTGTCTTGCTGCTTAGCAATAATGGTATGGGTTTAGGTTCTGCTGTGTGTACTGGTGGTTGACTTGCCCCCCAGCCCAGAGTGTGCATGGAAAATTGTCTGGCAGCCTCCCTGACAGCAAGCAGTGATAGTGCCCATGAAGGGGACCTTGTTGGGCCCGCCCCTTTCACGGTTATCGCTTCTCGGCCTTTTGGCTAAGATCAAGTGTAGTATCTGTTCTTATCAGTTTAATATCTGATACGATCCCCTATCTGGGGACCATATATTAAATGGATTTTTGAGAACGGGGGCCGATTTCGAAGCTTGCTTCCGTCGCCCCTATGCATTGACCACGATATGGCAGTATCTTCGGGTACAGTGCACCACCCCTTACAGGGTTAAAAAGAAAGATTCCTACTTCTCATTGCTACCTGCTTGCTGGCTAGCCAGCTAGCCAGCCCTGTGGGCCTTGCTGCTGCTGCAGCCAAAAACAAAAGGTGGTGCTGCTGCTGCTTCTGCAGCTTCTGCTTCTGCTTGTGTCTGGCCCCTGTTGGAGCGTCCAGGCACAGGACTTCTGCTGCTGCTGGACTAAATGGCCTCCTTAATTGGATCATTTGAGTAGCCAGCACACCTGTGCAGGTAGGGCATGACATGATAGGCAGCTGCCTTGATAGCGGGTGGGTGCTGAATGTTCCTAATTGACAAAATAAGATTAATGCTTATGAAGAAATATAAAATCTCATCCCTTCCCCAATATCGCGCCACACCCCTACCCCTTAATTCCCTGGTTGAACTTGATGGACATATGTCTTTTTTCGACCGTACTAACTATGTAACTATGTAACATAACATGGGGGGGGGGGGGGGGGTCTCCTGGCTGTTCACACAGGTGTGTCATTGCTGTACATTGACCATGCATTGCTTCTGTGGTATTGCAAAGGCAAAGACAAATGCTTCCAGCCATCCATTGCACTAATGGATTGGTCATCAGCTGGCTGTCTATGTCCCGCATCAATATAGACCAAAGTACAGAGGGTTAGGCTATGCTATTGTGCACCTACCTGATGCATCAGAAGGTGCGAGGCCCTTGCTAAATTCTGTGCACAGACTTTGAGATCTATGCTTTAGACTGTAATCTAAACCTGCTCCAACATGGACTGACATTCTGGCCTACTTTCAGCCGATGCGACTTGTCTGTCGCTGAACAGTCGCTTTTTATGTATTCAGCACCTATGTATAATGTTGTAAAAATGCTCTAGAAGCTAAAGTCGCAGAAATGTCACACATATTTGGCCTGCAAACTTTCTGTGCGACAAATTCAGACAGGAAAAAATCAGTATAAATTCCTTAGAAAATTATCCCCCAGTGTCTCCATCTGCTGGCGGTATTGAATAAGCATTGCTGCACTGATGGGGTATGCATTAGACGAAAAAAAAGAAGAAAAAGAAGAATAATACGCCAGAAAAGAGGCGAAAAGGAGAAAAACGTAAAAAAAACGTGAAAAAAAGTAAGAGGAAGAGAAGGGAAAAAAAGGTGGAAATGGGTTTAAAGTGATTTCGGCGGAGAAATAAATATTATATATATATATATATTATATATATATATGCGCACACACACACATAGATATAAACGTATTCTCCGTTGAGATATTGCAGCCGCTGCTGTGTCCAGGCCCAGGAGCCTTAGCACTGTGGCTGTGATGTCACTCAATACCACTGACATCACTAGGTGTAAACAACATCTCTCCTTTGCTGTGTATGTGACTATGGAGCTGTTTGGTGATGTCGTCTATTACGGCCTTCATAGAAGCAACAGGAGATTGTTGCATCCCATCTTGAACCCCTCAGAACTACAGTGCTATGATGTCACTCACTTCCACAGGCCTTGCAGAGTGTAAACAACAACAACCCAGCTTTGTTGTGTATGTAACCATAGGGATTTGTGATGTCACCTAGAACCTTCACAGCAGCGACAGCTTTATGAGGAGCATCAGCACTGCTCTGCCTGAGCAGAACCATCACACCCGCCATAGGTTGTCAAATAACCCGGATTTAACCCACACAGGTAAGTCCCAATGGGTGCCAGGCATGTCCTCCTATGCTTACAGCTTCCCGTGGGTGTTGGTTTGATACCGTTTGGGGACAGCCAAGGAGGCATCTGCAGGCAACAAAGGTAGGTGTGTGCTTGTGTGTGTGTTTCCTATGCAGATCCTAAGCCCAGTGTCACATGCAAGTAGGAGGAGTAAGAAGGGTTCTGGCAAATCGGGTTATGGATTGCATTTAAAAAGGCCCCGTGGGAGTGCAATGGGGCCCCCTGTCTTGCTGCTTAGCAATAATGGTATGGGTTTAGGTTCTGCTGTGTGTACTGGTGGTTGACTGCCCCCCAGCCAGAGTGTGCATGGAAAATTGTCTGGCAGCCCTCCCTGACAGCAAGCAGTGATAGTGCCCATGAAGGGGACCTTGTTGGGCCCGCCCCTTTCACGGTTATCGCTTCTCGGCCTTTTGGCTAAGATCAAGTGTAGTATCTGTCTTATCAGTTTAATATCTGATACGTCCCCTATCTGGGGACCATATATTAAATGGATTTTGAGAACGGGGCCGATTTCGAAGCTTGCTTCGTCGCCCTATGCATTGACCCGATATGGCAGTATCTTCGGGTACAGTGCACCACCCCCTTACAGGGTTAAAAAGAAAGATTCCTACTTTCATTGATACCTGCTTGCTGGCTAGCCAGCTAGCCAGCCTGTGGGCCTTGCTGCTGCTGCTGCAGCCAAAAACAAAAGGTGGTGCTGCTGCTGCTTCTGCTTCTGCTTGTGTCTGGCCCCTGTTGGAGCGTCCAGGCACAGGACTTCTGCTGCTGCTGACTAAATGGCCTCCTTAATTGGATCATTTTGAGTAGCCAGCACACCTGTGCAGGTAGGGCATGACATGATAGGCAGCTGCCTTGATAGCGGGTGGGTGCTGAATGTTCCTAATTGACAAATAAGATTAATGCTTATGAAGAAATATAAAATCTCATCCCTTCCCCAATATCGCGCCCACACCCCTACCCCTTAATTCCCTGGTTGAACTTGATGGACATATGTCTTTTTTCGACCGTACTAACTATGTAACTATGTAACATAACATGGGGGGGGGGGGGGGGGGGGTCTCCTGGCTGTTCACACAGGTGTGTCATTGCTGTACATTGACCATGCATTGCTTCTGTGGTATTGCAAAGGCAAAGACAAATGCTTCAGCCATCCATTGCACTAATGGATTGGTCATCAGCTGGCTGTCTATGTCCCGCATCAATATAGACCAAAGTACAGAGGGTTAGGCTATGCTATTGTGCACCTACCTGATGCATCAGAAGGTGCGAGGCCCTTGCTAAATTCTGTGCACAGACTTTGAGATCTATGCTTTAGACTGTATCTAAACCTGCTCCAACATGGACTGACATTCTGGCCTACTTTCAGCCGATGCGACTTGTCTGTCGCTGAACAGTCGCTTTTTATGTATTCAGCACCTATGTATAATGTTGTAAAAATGCTCTAGAAGCTAAAGTCGCAGAAATGTCACACATATTTGGCCTGCAAACTTTCTGTGCGACAAATTCAGACAGGAAAAATCAGTATAAATCCTTTACAGTATAAATCCTTAGAAAATTATCCCCCAGTGTCTCCATCTGCTGGCGGTATTGAATAAGCATTGCTGCACTGATGGGGTATGCATTAGACGAAAAAAAAGAAGAAAAAGAAGAATAATACGCCCAGAAAAGAGGCGAAAAGGAGAAAAACGTAAAAAAACGTGAAAAAAAAGTAAGAGGAAGAGAAGGGAAAAAAAGGTGGAAATGGGTTTAAAAGTGATTTCGGCGGAGAAATATATATATATATATATATATATATATATATATATATATGCGCACACACACACATAGATATAAACGTATTCTCCGTTGAGATATTGCAGCCGCTGCTGTGTCCAGGCCCAGGAGCCTTAGCACTGTGCTGTGATGTCACTCAATACCACTGACATCACTAGGTGTAAACAACATCTCTCCTTTGCTGTGTATGTGACTATGGAGCTGTTTGGTGATGTCGTCTATTACGGCCTTCATAGAAGCAACAGGAGATTGTTGCATCCATCTTGAACCCTCAGAACTACAGTGCTATGATGTCACTCACTTCCACAGGCCTTGCAGAGTGTAAACAACAACAACCCAGCTTTGTTGTGTATGTAACCATAGGGATTTGTGATGTCACCTAGAACCTTCACAGCAGCGACAGCTTTATGAGGAGCATCAGCACTGCTCTGCCTGAGCAGAACCATCACCGCCATAGGTTGTCAAATAACCCGGATTTAACCCACACAGGTAAGTCCAATGGGGTGCAGGCATGTCCTCTATGCTTACAGCTTCCCGTGGGTGTTGGTTTGATACCGTTTGGGGACAGCCAAGGAGGCATCTGCAGGCAACAAAGGTAGGTGTGTGCTTGTGTGTGTGTTTCCTATGCAGATCCTAAGCCCAGTGTCACATGCAAGTAGGAGGAGTAAGAAGGGTTCCTGGCAAATCCGGGTTATGGATTGCATTTAAAAAGGCCCCGTGGGAGTGCAATGGGCCCCTGTCTTGCTGCTTAGCAATAATGGTATGGGTTTAGGTTCTGCTGTGTGTACTGGTGGTTGACTGCCCCCCAGCCCAGAGTGTGCATGGAAAATTGTCTGGCAGCCTCCCTGACAGCAAGCAGTGATAGTGCCCATGAAGGGGACCTTGTTGGGCCCGCCCCTTTCACGGTTATCGCTTCTCGGCCTTTTGGCTAAGATCAAGTGTAGTATCTGTTCTTATCAGTTTTCATGCTGGTGGGGATGGGTGCTGCATGGAGGATGCAGGTGTACCAGGGCTTTCCGGGGCTGGTTCTGAGGAATCAGCTCGACGGCTGCCCCGATGTGACCTGTTCCCTCCGGGTCTCGCCATGAGGCTGAGAGGGTCTAGAGCCGAGGTACTTTTGTGCCTCGGGGAGTGGTGACCCCGAGGTGCCGAAACTCACTGGGAGAATAGACTCACTGAGTTGAAGCACGGGCACCATAATCTCTTCACCTTGTGGCACTCACCTCTTGATTCCCGGCCTTCTGGCTAGGATCAGAGAAATTTTTATAGATCCGGCCGGATGTCCGGGCAGTATATCTGCACACATTCACTTATTTATTTCTTTTTTGTTTCACTGTGTCACTTTTTGCGTGTTGTGTGTTCACAGGATTGGTCAGGATGCGGTAGCCCTTCTGGGTGTCCCTCCTGGCGGTCTAGGGGAGGTGTGTGTGGCCATTAGGTTCCGCACCTCCCTGCAAACACCCCGGGTACTCCTGCTTTGGCAGGGTACCTACCGTAATCGGCTCTGCGGGCAGATACCTTGGCTAACGCCAAGGGGGATGCCGGGAGCATTTGTGGTCCCCTAGTAGCTTCGGCGAAAAGGGACATCGAACCTGGAACCTCGCAGGTACCTTTTGGTCCGGAGGCGAAGGGTAAGGTTTGTTGGGGGGCCTCTCTCCTATCGGAGAAGGGCTTGCGATAGACCGCATCCTTTGTGCACGTTTTTTTTTAGTGTAACACGTTTGCACTTTTTCTTGCACTTTGGGTGAATCGAAAGCACGTTCCTCGGCTTTAGATAAAAAAAAAAAAATCTGTTCTTATCAGTTTAATATCTGATACGTCCCCTATCTGGGGACCATATATTAAATGGATTTTTGAGAACGGGGGCCGATTTCGAAGCTTGCTTCCGTCGCCCTATGCATTGACCCGATATGGCAGTATCTTCGGGTACAGTGCACCACCCCCTTACAGGGTTAAAAAGAAAGATTCCTACTTTCATTGCTACCTGCTTGCTGGCTAGCCAGCTAGCCAGCCCTGTGGGCCTTGCTGCTGCTGCAGCCAAAAAACAAAAGGTGGTGCTGCTGCTGCTTCTGCTGCTTCTGCTTCTGCTTGTGTCTGGCCCCTGTTGGAGCGTCCAGGCACAGGACTTCTGCTGCTGCTGACTAAATGGCCTCCTTAATTGGATCATTTGAGTAGCCAGCACACCTGTGCAGGTAGGGCATGACATGATAGGCAGCTGCCTTGATAGCGGGTGGGTGCTGAATGTTCCTAATTGACAAAATAAGATTAATGCTTATGAAGAAATATAAAATCTCATCCCTTCCCCAATATCGCGCCACACCCCTACCCCTTAATTCCCTGGTTGAACTTGATGGACATATGTAACTATGTAACATAACATGGGGGGGGGGGGGGGGGTCTCCTGGCTGTTCACACAGGTGTGTCATTGCTGTACATTGACCATGCATTGCTTCTGTGGTATTGCAAAGGCAAAGACAAATGCTTCCAGCCATCCATTGCACTAATGGATTGGTCATCAGCTGGCTGTCTATGTCCCGCATCAATATAGACCAAAGTACAGAGGGTTAGGCTATGCTATTGTGCACCTACCTGATGCATCAGAAGGTGCGAGGCCCTTGCTAAATTCTGTGCACAGACTTTGAGATCTATGCTTTAGACTGTATCTAAACCTGCTCCAACATGGACTGACATTCTGGCCTACTTTCAGCCGATGCGACTTGTCTGTCGCTGAACAGTCGCTTTTTATGTATTCAGCACCTATGTATAATGTTGTAAAAATGCTCTAGAAGCTAAAGTCGCAGAAATGTCACACATATTTGGCCTGCAACTTTCTGTGCGACAAATTCAGACAGGAAAAATCAGTATAAATCCTTAGAAAATTATCCCCCAGTGTCTCCATCTGCTGGCGGTATTGAATAAGCATTGCTGCACTGATGGGGTATGCATTAGACGAAAAAAAAGAAGAAAAAGAAGAATAATACGCCCAGAAAAGAGGCGAAAAGGAAAAAAACGTAAAAAAACGTGAAAAAAAAGTAAGAGGAAGAGAAGGGAAAAAAAGGTGGAAATGGGTTTAAAAGTGATTTCGGCGGAGAAATATATATATATATATATATATATATATATATATATATATATATATATGCGCACACACACACATAGATATAAACGTATTCTCCGTTGAGATATTGCAGCCGCTGCTGTGTCCAGGCCCAGGAGCCTTAGCACTGTGCTGTGATGTCACTCAATACCACTGACATCACTAGGTGTAAACAACATCTCTCCTTTGCTGTGTATGTGACTATGGAGCTGTTTGGTGATGTCGTCTATTACGGCCTTCATAGAAGCAACAGGAGATTGTTGCATCCATCTTGAACCCTCAGAACTACAGTGCTATGATGTCACTCACTTCCACAGGCCTTGCAGAGTGTAAACAACAACAACCCAGCTTTGTTGTGTATGTAACCATAGGGATTTGTGATGTCACCTAGAACCTTCACAGCAGCGACAGCTTTATGAGGAGCATCAGCACTGCTCTGCCTGAGCAGAACCATCACCGCCATAGGTTGTCAAATAACCCGGATTTAACCCACACAGGTAAGTCCAATGGGGTGCAGGCATGTCCTCTATGCTTACAGCTTCCCGTGGGTGTTGGTTTGATACCGTTTGGGGACAGCCAAGGAGGCATCTGCAGGCAACAAAGGTAGGTGTGTGCTTGTGTGTGTGTTTCCTATGCAGATCCTAAGCCCAGTGTCACATGCAAGTAGGAGGAGTAAGAAGGGTTCCTGGCAAATCCGGGTTATGGATTGCATTTAAAAAGGCCCCGTGGGAGTGCAATGGGCCCCTGTCTTGCTGCTTAGCAATAATGGTATGGGTTTAGGTTCTGCTGTGTGTACTGGTGGTTGACTGCCCCCCAGCCCAGAGTGTGCATGGAAAATTGTCTGGCAGCCTCCCTGACAGCAAGCAGTGATAGTGCCCATGAAGGGGACCTTGTTGGGCCCGCCCCTTTCACGGTTATCACTTCTCGGCCTTTTGGCTAAGATCAAGTGTAGTATCTGTTCTTATCAGTTTAATATCTGATACGTCCCCTATCTGGGGACCATATATTAAATGGATTTTTGAGAACGGGGGCCGATTTCGAAGCTTGCTTCCGTCGCCCTATGCATTGACCCGATATGGCAGTATCTTCGGGTACAGTGCACCACCCCCTTACAGGGTTAAAAAGAAAGATTCCTACTTTCATTGCTACCTGCTTGCTGGCTAGCCAGCTAGCCAGCCCTGTGGGCCTTGCTGCTGCTGCAGCCAAAAAACAAAAGGTGGTGCTGCTGCTGCTGCTTCTGCTGCTTCTGCTTCTGCTTGTGTCTGGCCCCTGTTGGAGCGTCCAGGCACAGGACTTCTGCTGCTGCTGACTAAATGGCCTCCTTAATTGGATCATTTGAGTAGCCAGCACACCTGTGCAGGTAGGGCATGACATGATAGGCAGCTGCCTTGATAGCGGGTGGGTGCTGAATGTTCCTAATTGACAAAATAAGATTAATGCTTATGAAGAAATATAAAATCTCATCCCTTCCCCAATATCGCGCCACACCCCTACCCCTTAATTCCCTGGTTGAACTTGATGGACATATGTCTTTTTTCGACCGTACTAACTATGTAACTATGTAACATAACATGGGGGGGGGGGGGGGTCTCCTGGCTGTTCACACAGGTGTGTCATTGCTGTACATTGACCATGCATTGCTTCTGTGGTATTGCAAAGGCAAAGACAAATGCTTCCAGCCATCCATTGCACTAATGGATTGGTCATCAGCTGGCTGTCTATGTCCCGCATCAATATAGACCAAAGTACAGAGGGTTAGGCTATGCTATTGTGCACCTACCTGATGCATCAGAAGGTGCGAGGCCCTTGCTAAATTCTGTGCACAGACTTTGAGATCTATGCTTTAGACTGTATCTAAACCTGCTCCAACATGGACTGACATTCTGGCCTACTTTCAGCCGATGCGACTTGTCTGTCGCTGAACAGTCGCTTTTTATGTATTCAGCACCTATGTATAATGTTGTAAAAATGCTCTAGAAGCTAAAGTCGCAGAAATGTCACACATATTTGGCCTGCAACTTTCTGTGCGACAAATTCAGACAGGAAAAATCAGTATAAATCCTTAGAAAATTATCCCCCAGTGTCTCCATCTGCTGGCGGTATTGAATAAGCATTGCTGCACTGATGGGGTATGCATTAGACGAAAAAAAAGAAGAAAAAGAAGAATAATACGCCCAGAAAAGAGGCGAAAAGGAGAAAAACGTAAAAAAACGTGAAAAAAAAGTAAGAGGAAGAGAAGGGAAAAAAAGGTGGAAATGGGTTTAAAAGTGATTTCGGCGGAGAAATATATATATATATATATATATATATATATATGCGCACACACACACATAGATATAAACGTATTCTCTGTTGAGATATTGCAGCCGCTGCTGTGTCCAGGCCCAGGAGCCTTAGCACTGTGCTGTGATGTCACTCAATACCACTGACATCACTAGGTGTAAACAACATCTCTCCTTTGCTGTGTATGTGACTATGGAGCTGTTTGGTGATGTCGTCTATTACGGCCTTCATAGAAGCAACAGGAGATTGTTGCATCCATCTTGAACCCTCAGAACTACAGTGCTATGATGTCACTCACTTCCACAGGCCTTGCAGAGTGTAAACAACAACAACCCAGCTTTGTTGTGTATGTAACCATAGGGATTTGTGATGTCACCTAGAACCTTCACAGCAGCGACAGCTTTATGAGGAGCATCAGCACTGCTCTGCCTGAGCAGAACCATCACCGCCATAGGTTGTCAAATAACCCGGATTTAACCCACACAGGTAAGTCCAATGGGGTGCAGGCATGTCCTCTATGCTTACAGCTTCCCGTGGGTGTTGGTTTGATACCGTTTGGGGACAGCCAAGGAGGCATCTGCAGGCAACAAAGGTAGGTGTGTGCTTGTGTGTGTGTTTCCTATGCAGATCCTAAGCCCAGTGTCACATGCAAGTAGGAGGAGTAAGAAGGGTTCCTGGCAAATCCGGGTTATGGATTGCATTTAAAAAGGCCCCGTGGGAGTGCAATGGGCCCCTGTCTTGCTGCTTAGCAATAATGGTATGGGTTTAGGTTCTGCTGTGTGTACTGGTGGTTGACTGCCCCCCAGCCCAGAGTGTGCATGGAAAATTGTCTGGCAGCCTCCCTGACAGCAAGCAGTGATAGTGCCCATGAAGGGGACCTTGTTGGGCCCGCCCCTTTCACGGTTATCGCTTCTCGGCCTTTTGGCTAAGATCAAGTGTAGTATCTGTTCTTATCAGTTTAATATCTGATACGTCCCCTATCTGGGGACCATATATTAAATGGATTTTTGAGAACGGGGGCCGATTTCGAAGCTTGCTTCCGTCGCCCTATGCATTGACCCGATATGGCAGTATCTTCGGGTACAGTGCACCACCCCCTTACAGGGTTAAAAAGAAAGATTCCTACTTTCATTGCTACCTGCTTGCTGGCTAGCCAGCTAGCCAGCCCTGTGGGCCTTGCTGCTGCTGCAGCCAAAAAACAAAAGGTGGTGCTGCTGCTGCTTCTGCTGCTTCTGCTTCTGCTTGTGTCTGGCCCCTGTTGGAGCGTCCAGGCACAGGACTTCTGCTGCTGCTGACTAAATGGCCTCCTTAATTGGATCATTTGAGTAGCCAGCACACCTGTGCAGGTAGGGCATGACATGATAGGCAGCTGCCTTGATAGCGGGTGGGTGCTGAATGTTCCTAATTGACAAAATAAGATTAATGCTTATGAAGAAATATAAAATCTCATCCCTTCCCCAATATCGCGCCACACCCCTACCCCTTAATTCCCTGGTTGAACTTGATGGACATATGTCTTTTTTCGACCGTACTAACTATGTAACTATGTAACATAACATGGGGGGGGGGGGGGTCTCCTGGCTGTTCACACAGGTGTGTCATTGCTGTACATTGACCATGCATTGCTTCTGTGGTATTGCAAAGGCAAAGACAAATGCTTCCAGCCATCCATTGCACTAATGGATTGGTCATCAGCTGGCTGTCTATGTCCCGCATCAATATAGACCAAAGTACAGAGGGTTAGGCTATGCTATTGTGCACCTACCTGATGCATCAGAAGGTGCGAGGCCCTTGCTAAATTCTGTGCACAGACTTTGAGATCTATGCTTTAGACTGTATCTAAACCTGCTCCAACATGGACTGACATTCTGGCCTACTTTCAGCCGATGCGACTTGTCTGTCGCTGAACAGTCGCTTTTTATGTATTCAGCACCTATGTATAATGTTGTAAAAATGCTCTAGAAGCTAAAGTCGCAGAAATGTCACACATATTTGGCCTGCAACTTTCTGTGCGACAAATTCAGACAGGAAAAATCAGTATAAATCCTTAGAAAATTATCCCCCAGTGTCTCCATCTGCTGGCGGTATTGAATAAGCATTGCTGCACTGATGGGGTATGCATTAGACGAAAAAAAAGAAGAAAAAGAAGAATAATATGCCCAGAAAAGAGGCGAAAAGGAGAAAAACGTAAAAAAACTTGAAAAAAAAGTAAGAGGAAGAGAAGGGAAAAAAAGGTGGAAATGGGTTTAAAAGTGATTTCGGCGGAGAAATATATATATATATATATATATATATATATATATATGCGCACACACACACATATATATAAACGTATTCTCCGTTGAGATATTGCAGCCGCTGCTGTGTCCAGGCCCAGGAGCCTTAGCACTGTGCTGTGATGTCACTCAATACCACTGACATCACTAGGTGTAAACAACATCTCTCCTTTGCTGTGTATGTGACTTTGGAGCTGTTTGGTGATGTCGTCTATTACGGCCTTCATAGAAGCAACAGGAGATTGTTGCATCCATCTTGAACCCTCAGAACTACAGTGCTATGATGTCACTCACTTCCACAGGCCTTGCAGAGTGTAAACAACAACAACCCAGCTTTGTTGTGTATGTAACCATAGGGATTTGTGATGTCACCTAGAACCTTCACAGCAGCGACAGCTTTATGAGGAGCATCAGCACTGCTCTGCCTGAGCAGAACCATCACCGCCATAGGTTGTCAAATAACCCGGATTTAACCCACACAGGTAAGTCCAATGGGGTGCAGGCATGTCCTCTATGCTTACAGCTTCCCGTGGGTGTTGGTTTGATACCGTTTGGGGACAGCCAAGGAGGCATCTGCAGGCAACAAAGGTAGGTGTGTGCTTGTGTGTGTGTTTCCTATGCAGATCCTAAGCCCAGTGTCACATGCAAGTAGGAGGAGTAAGAAGGGTTCCTGGCAAATCCGGGTTATGGATTGCATTTAAAAAGGCCCCGTGGGAGTGCAATGGGCCCCTGTCTTGCTGCTTAGCAATAATGGTATGGGTTTAGGTTCTGCTGTGTGTACTGGTGGTTGACTGCCCCCCAGCCCAGAGTGTGCATGGAAAATTGTCTGGCAGCCTCCCTGACAGCAAGCAGTGATAGTGCCCATGAAGGGGACCTTGTTGGGCCCGCCCCTTTCACGGTTATCGCTTCTCGGCCTTTTGGCTAAGATCAAGTGTAGTATCTGTTCTTATCAGTTTAATATCTGATACGTCCCCTATCTGGGGACCATATATTAAATGGATTTTTGAGAACGGGGGCCGATTTCGAAGCTTGCTTCCGTCGCCCTATGCATTGACCCGATATGGCAGTATCTTCGGGTACAGTGCACCACCCCCTTACAGGGTTAAAAAGAAAGATTCCTACTTTCATTGCTACCTGCTTGCTGGCTAGCCAGCTAGCCAGCCCTGTGGGCCTTGCTGCTGCTGCAGCCAAAAAACAAAAGGTGGTGCTGCTGCTGCTTCTGCTGCTTCTGCTTCTGCTTGTGTCTGGCCCCTGTTGGAGCGTCCAGGCACAGGACTTCTGCTGCTGCTGACTAAATGGCCTCCTTAATTGGATCATTTGAGTAGCCAGCACACCTGTGCAGGTAGGGCATGACATGATAGGCAGCTGCCTTGATAGCGGGTGGGTGCTGAATGTTCCTAATTGACAAAATAAGATTAATGCTTATGAAGAAATATAAAATCTCATCCCTTCCCCAATATCGCGCCACACCCCTACCCCTTAATTCCCTGGTTGAACTTGATGGACATATGTCTTTTTTCGACCGTACTAACTATGTAACTATGTAACATAACATGGGGGGGGGGGGGGGGGGTCTCCTGGCTGTTCACACAGGTGTGTCATTGCTGTACATTGACCATGCATTGCTTCTGTGGTATTGCAAAGGCAAAGACAAATGCTTCCAGCCATCCATTGCACTAATGGATTGGTCATCAGCTGGCTGTCTATGTCCCGCATCAATATAGACCAAAGTACAGAGGGTTAGGCTATGCTATTGTGCACCTACCTGATGCATCAGAAGGTGCGAGGCCCTTGCTAAATTCTGTGCACAGACTTTGAGATCTATGCTTTAGACTGTATCTAAACCTGCTCCAACATGGACTGACATTCTGGCCTACTTTCAGCCGATGCGACTTGTCTGTCGCTGAACAGTCGCTTTTTATGTATTCAGCACCTATGTATAATGTTGTAAAAATGCTCTAGAAGCTAAAGTCGCAGAAATGTCACACATATTTGGCCTGCAACTTTCTGTGCGACAAATTCAGACAGGAAAAATCAGTATAAATCCTTAGAAAATTATCCCCCAGTGTCTCCATCTGCTGGCGGTATTGAATAAGCATTGCTGCACTGATGGGGTATGCATTAGACGAAAAAAAAGAAGAAAAAGAAGAATAATACGCCCAGAAAAGAGGCGAAAAGGAGAAAAACGTAAAAAAACGTGAAAAAAAAGTAAGAGGAAGAGAAGGGAAAAAAAGGTGGAAATGGGTTTAAAAGTGATTTCGGCGGAGAAATATATATATATATATATATATATATATATATATATATATATATATATATGCGCACACACACACATAGATATAAACGTATTCTCCGTTGAGATATTGCAGCCGCTGCTGTGTCCAGGCCCAGGAGCCTTAGCACTGTGCTGTGATGTCACTCAATACCACTGACATCACTAGGTGTAAACAACATCTCTCCTTTGCTGTGTATGTGACTATGGAGCTGTTTGGTGATGTCGTCTATTACGGCCTTCATAGAAGCAACAGGAGATTGTTGCATCCATCTTGAACCCTCAGAACTACAGTGCTATGATGTCACTCACTTCCACAGGCCTTGCAGAGTGTAAACAACAACAACCCAGCTTTGTTGTGTATGTAACCATAGGGATTTGTGATGTCACCTAGAACCTTCACAGCAGCGACAGCTTTATGAGGAGCATCAGCACTGCTCTGCCTGAGCAGAACCATCACCGCCATAGGTTGTCAAATAACCCGGATTTAACCCACACAGGTAAGTCCAATGGGGTGCAGGCATGTCCTCTATGCTTACAGCTTCCCGTGGGTGTTGGTTTGATACCGTTTGGGGACAGCCAAGGAGGCATCTGCAGGCAACAAAGGTAGGTGTGTGCTTGTGTGTGTGTTTCCTATGCAGATCCTAAGCCCAGTGTCACATGCAAGTAGGAGGAGTAAGAAGGGTTCCTGGCAAATCCGGGTTATGGATTGCATTTAAAAAGGCCCCGTGGGAGTGCAATGGGCCCCTGTCTTGCTGCTTAGCAATAATGGTATGGGTTTAGGTTCTGCTGTGTGTACTGGTGGTTGACTGCCCCCCAGCCCAGAGTGTGCATGGAAAATTGTCTGGCAGCCTCCCTGACAGCAAGCAGTGATAGTGCCCATGAAGGGGACCTTGTTGGGCCCGCCCCTTTCACGGTTATCGCTTCTCGGCCTTTTGGCTAAGATCAAGTGTAGTATCTGTTCTTATCAGTTTAATATCTGATACGTCCCCTATCTGGGGACCATATATTAAATGGATTTTTGAGAACGGGGGCCGATTTCGAAGCTTGCTTCCGTCGCCCTATGCATTGACCCGATATGGCAGTATCTTCGGGTACAGTGCACCACCCCCTTACAGGGTTAAAAAGAAAGATTCCTACTTTCATTGCTACCTGCTTGCTGGCTAGCCAGCTAGCCAGCCCTGTGGGCCTTGCTGCTGCTGCAGCCAAAAAACAAAAGGTGGTGCTGCTGCTGCTTCTGCTGCTTCTGCTTCTGCTTGTGTCTGGCCCCTGTTGGAGCGTCCAGGCACAGGACTTCTGCTGCTGCTGACTAAATGGCCTCCTTAATTGGATCATTTGAGTAGCCAGCACACCTGTGCAGGTAGGGCATGACATGATAGGCAGCTGCCTTGATAGCGGGTGGGTGCTGAATGTTCCTAATTGACAAAATAAGATTAATGCTTATGAAGAAATATAAAATCTCATCCCTTCCCCAATATCGCGCCACACCCCTACCCCTTAATTCCCTGGTTGAACTTGATGGACATATGTCTTTTTTCGACCGTACTAACTATGTAACTATGTAACATAACATGGGGGGGGGGGGGGGGGTCTCCTGGCTGTTCACACAGGTGTGTCATTGCTGTACATTGACCATGCATTGCTTCTGTGGTATTGCAAAGGCAAAGACAAATGCTTCCAGCCATCCATTGCACTAATGGATTGGTCATCAGCTGGCTGTCTATGTCCCGCATCAATATAGACCAAAGTACAGAGGGTTAGGCTATGCTATTGTGCACCTACCTGATGCATCAGAAGGTGCGAGGCCCTTGCTAAATTCTGTGCACAGACTTTGAGATCTATGCTTTAGACTGTATCTAAACCTGCTCCAACATGGACTGACATTCTGGCCTACTTTCAGCCGATGCGACTTGTCTGTCGCTGAACAGTCGCTTTTTATGTATTCAGCACCTATGTATAATGTTGTAAAAATGCTCTAGAAGCTAAAGTCGCAGAAATGTCACACATATTTGGCCTGCAACTTTCTGTGCGACAAATTCAGACAGGAAAAATCAGTATAAATCCTTAGAAAATTATCCCCCAGTGTCTCCATCTGCTGGCGGTATTGAATAAGCATTGCTGCACTGATGGGGTATGCATTAGACGAAAAAAAAGAAGAAAAAGAAGAATAATACGCCCAGAAAAGAGGCGAAAAGGAGAAAAACGTAAAAAAACGTGAAAAAAAAGTAAGAGGAAGAGAAGGGAAAAAAAGGTGGAAATGGGTTTAAAAGTGATTTCGGCGGAGAAATATATATATATATATATATATATATATATATATATATATATATATATGCGCACACACACACATAGATATAAACGTATTCTCCGTTGAGATATTGCAGCCGCTGCTGTGTCCAGGCCCAGGAGCCTTAGCACTGTGCTGTGATGTCACTCAATACCACTGACATCACTAGGTGTAAACAACATCTCTCCTTTGCTGTGTATGTGACTATGGAGCTGTTTGGTGATGTCGTCTATTATGGCCTTCATAGAAGCAACAGGAGATTGTTGCATCCATCTTGAACCCTCAGAACTACAGTGCTATGATGTCACTCACTTCCACAGGCCTTGCAGAGTGTAAACAACAACAACCCAGCTTTGTTGTGTATGTAACCATAGGGATTTGTGATGTCACCTAGAACCTTCACAGCAGCGACAGCTTTATGAGGAGCATCAGCACTGCTCTGCCTGAGCAGAACCATCACCGCCATAGGTTGTCAAATAACCCGGATTTAACCCACACAGGTAAGTCCAATGGGGTGCAGGCATGTCCTCTATGCTTACAGCTTCCCGTGGGTGTTGGTTTGATACCGTTTGGGGACAGCCAAGGAGGCATCTGCAGGCAACAAAGGTAGGTGTGTGCTTGTGTGTGTGTTTCCTATGCAGATCCTAAGCCCAGTGTCACATGCAAGTAGGAGGAGTAAGAAGGGTTCCTGGCAAATCCGGGTTATGGATTGCATTTAAAAAGGCCCCGTGGGAGTGCAATGGGCCCCTGTCTTGCTGCTTAGCAATAATGGTATGGGTTTAGGTTCTGCTGTGTGTACTGGTGGTTGACTGCCCCCCAGCCCAGAGTGTGCATGGAAAATTGTCTGGCAGCCTCCCTGACAGCAAGCAGTGATAGTGCCCATGAAGGGGACCTTGTTGGGCCCGCCCCTTTCACGGTTATCGCTTCTCGGCCTTTTGGCTAAGATCAAGTGTAGTATCTGTTCTTATCAGTTTAATATCTGATACATCCCCTATCTGGGGACCATATATTAAATGGATTTTTGAGAACGGGGGCCGATTTCGAAGCTTGCTTCCGTCGCCCTATGCATTGACCCGATATGGCAGTATCTTCGGGTACAGTGCACCACCCCCTTACAGGGTTAAAAAGAAAGATTCCTACTTTCATTGCTACCTGCTTGCTGGCTAGCCAGCTAGCCAGCCCTGTGGGCCTTGCTGCTGCTGCAGCCAAAAAACAAAAGGTGGTGCTGCTGCTGCTTCTGCTGCTTCTGCTTCTGCTTGTGTCTGGCCCCTGTTGGAGCGTCCAGGCACAGGACTTCTGCTGCTGCTGACCAAATGGCCTCCTTAATTGGATCATTTGAGTAGCCAGCACACCTGTGCAGGTAGGGCATGACATGATAGGCAGCTGCCTTGATAGCGGGTGGGTGCTGAATGTTCCTAATTGACAAAATAAGATTAATGCTTATGAAGAAATATAAAATCTCATCCCTTCCCCAATATCGCGCCACACCCCTACCCCTTAATTCCCTGGTTGAACTTGATGGACATATGTCTTTTTTCGACCGTACTAACTATGTAACTATGTAACATAACATGGGGGGGGGGGGGGGGGTCTCCTGGCTGTTCACACAGGTGTGTCATTGCTGTACATTGACCATGCATTGCTTCTGTGGTATTGCAAAGGCAAAGACAAATGCTTCCAGCCATCCATTGCACTAATGGATTGGTCATCAGCTGGCTGTCTATGTCCCGCATCAATATAGACCAAAGTACAGAGGGTTAGGCTATGCTATTGTGCACCTACCTGATGCATCAGAAGGTGCGAGGCCCTTGCTAAATTCTGTGCACAGACTTTGAGATCTATGCTTTAGACTGTATCTAAACCTGCTCCAACATGGACTGACATTCTGGCCTACTTTCAGCCGATGCGACTTGTCTGTCGCTGAACAGTCGCTTTTTATGTATTCAGCACCTATGTATAATGTTGTAAAAATGCTCTAGAAGCTAAAGTCGCAGAAATGTCACACATATTTGGCCTGCAACTTTCTGTGCGACAAATTCAGACAGGAAAAATCAGTATAAATCCTTAGAAAATTATCCCCCAGTGTCTCCATCTGCTGGCGGTATTGAATAAGCATTGCTGCACTGATGGGGTATGCATTAGACGAAAAAAAAGAAGAAAAAGAAGAATAATACGCCCAGAAAAGAGGCGAAAAGGAGAAAAACGTAAAAAAACGTGAAAAAAAAGTAAGAGGAAGAGAAGGGAAAAAAAGGTGGAAATGGGTTTAAAAGTGATTTCGGCGGAGAAATATATATATATATATATATATATATATATGCGCACACACACACATAGATATAAACGTATTCTCCGTTGAGATATTGCAGCCGCTGCTGTGTCCAGGCCCAGGAGCCTTAGCACTGTGCTGTGATGTCACTCAATACCACTGACATCACTAGGTGTAAACAACATCTCTCCTTTGCTGTGTATGTGACTATGGAGCTGTTTGGTGATGTCGTCTATTACGGCCTTCATAGAAGCAACAGGAGATTGTTGCATCCATCTTGAACCCTCAGAACTACAGTGCTATGATGTCACTCACTTCCACAGGCCTTGCAGAGTGTAAACAACAACAACCCAGCTTTGTTGTGTATGTAACCATAGGGATTTGTGATGTCACCTAGAACCTTCACAGCAGCGACAGCTTTATGAGGAGCATCAGCACTGCTCTGCCTGAGCAGAACCATCACCGCCATAGGTTGTCAAATAACCCGGATTTAACCCACACAGGTAAGTCCAATGGGGTGCAGGCATGTCCTCTATGCTTACAGCTTCCCGTGGGTGTTGGTTTGATACCGTTTGGGGACAGCCAAGGAGGCATCTGCAGGCAACAAAGGTAGGTGTGTGCTTGTGTGTGTGTTTCCTATGCAGATCCTAAGCCCAGTGTCACATGCAAGTAGGAGGAGTAAGAAGGGTTCCTGGCAAATCCGGGTTATGGATTGCATTTAAAAAGGCCCCGTGGGAGTGCAATGGGCCCCTGTCTTGCTGCTTAGCAATAATGGTATGGGTTTAGGTTCTGCTGTGTGTACTGGTGGTTGACTGCCCCCCAGCCCAGAGTGTGCATGGAAAATTGTCTGGCAGCCTCCCTGACAGCAAGCAGTGATAGTGCCCATGAAGGGGACCTTGTTGGGCCCGCCCCTTTCACGGTTATCGCTTCTCGGCCTTTTGGCTAAGATCAAGTGTAGTATCTGTTCTTATCAGTTTAATATCTGATACGTCCCCTATCTGGGGACCATATATTAAATGGATTTTTGAGAACGGGGGCCGATTTCGAAGCTTGCTTCCGTCGCCCTATGCATTGACCCGATATGGCAGTATCTTCGGGTACAGTGCACCACCCCCTTACAGGGTTAAAAAGAAAGATTCCTACTTTCATTGCTACCTGCTTGCTGGCTAGCCAGCTAGCCAGCCCTGTGGGCCTTGCTGCTGCTGCAGCCAAAAAACAAAAGGTGGTGCTGCTGCTGCTTCTGCTGCTTCTGCTTCTGCTTGTGTCTGGCCCCTGTTGGAGCGTCCAGGCACAGGACTTCTGCTGCTGCTGACTAAATGGCCTCCTTAATTGGATCATTTGAGTAGCCAGCACACCTGTGCAGGTAGGGCATGACATGATAGGCAGCTGCCTTGATAGCGGGTGGGTGCTGAATGTTCCTAATTGACAAAATAAGATTAATGCTTATGAAGAAATATAAAATCTCATCCCTTCCCCAATATCGCGCCACACCCCTACCCCTTAATTCCCTGGTTGAACTTGATGGACATATGTCTTTTTTCGACCGTACTAACTATGTAACTATGTAACATAACATGGGGGGGGGGGGGGGGGGGGGTCTCCTGGCTGTTCACACAGGTGTGTCATTGCTGTACATTGACCATGCATTGCTTCTGTGGTATTGCAAAGGCAAAGACAAATGCTTCCAGCCATCCATTGCACTAATGGATTGGTCATCAGCTGGCTGTCTATGTCCCGCATCAATATAGACCAAAGTACAGAGGGTTAGGCTATGCTATTGTGCACCTACCTGATGCATCAGAAGGTGCGAGGCCCTTGCTAAATTCTGTGCACAGACTTTGAGATCTATGCTTTAGACTGTATCTAAACCTGCTCCAACATGGACTGACATTCTGGCCTACTTTCAGCCGATGCGACTTGTCTGTCGCTGAACAGTCGCTTTTTATGTATTCAGCACCTATGTATAATGTTGTAAAAATGCTCTAGAAGCTAAAGTCGCAGAAATGTCACACATATTTGGCCTGCAACTTTCTGTGCGACAAATTCAGACAGGAAAAATCAGTATAAATCCTTAGAAAATTATCCCCCAGTGTCTCCATCTGCTGGCGGTATTGAATAAGCATTGCTGCACTGATGGGGTATGCATTAGACGAAAAAAAAGAAGAAAAAGAAGAATAATACGCCCAGAAAAGAGGCGAAAAGGAGAAAAACGTAAAAAAACGTGAAAAAAAAGTAAGAGGAAGAGAAGGGAAAAAAAGGTGGAAATGGGTTTAAAAGTGATTTCGGCGGAGAAATATATATATATATATATATATATATATATATATATATATATATATATATGCGCACACACACACATAGATATAAACGTATTCTCCGTTGAGATATTGCAGCCGCTGCTGTGTCCAGGCCCAGGAGCCTTAGCACTGTGCTGTGATGTCACTCAATACCACTGACATCACTAGGTGTAAACAACATCTCTCCTTTGCTGTGTATGTGACTATGGAGCTGTTTGGTGATGTCG
The DNA here is from genome assembly GCF_029499605.1 of Hyla sarda. Taxonomy (NCBI): domain Eukaryota; kingdom Metazoa; phylum Chordata; class Amphibia; order Anura; family Hylidae; genus Hyla; species Hyla sarda. Next base: position 64,431 of record NW_026610907.1, read on the forward strand.
TCTATTATGGCCTTCATAGAAGCAACAGGAGATTGTTGCATCCATCTAGAACCCTCAGAACTACAGTGCTATGATGTCACTCACTTCCACAGGCCTTGCAGAGTGTAAACAACAACAACCCAGCTTTGTTGTGTATGTAACCATAGGGATTTGTGATGTCACCTAGAACCTTCACAGCAGCGACAGCTTTATGAGGAGCATCAGCACTGCTCTGCCTGAGCAGAACCATCACCGCCATAGGTTGTCAAATAACCCGGATTTAACCCACACAGGTAAGTCCAATGGGGTGCAGGCATGTCCTCTATGCTTACAGCTTCCCGTGGGTGTTGGTTTGATACCGTTTGGGGACAGCCAAGGAGGCATCTGCAGGCAACAAAGGTAGGTGTGTGCTTGTGTGTGTGTTTCCTATGCAGATCCTAAGCCCAGTGTCACATGCAAGTAGGAGGAGTAAGAAGGGTTCCTGGCAAATCCGGGTTATGGATTGCATTTAAAAAGGCCCCGTGGGAGTGCAATGGGCCCCTGTCTTGCTGCTTAGCAATAATGGTATGGGTTTAGGTTCTGCTGTGTGTACTGGTGGTTGACTGCCCCCCAGCCCAGAGTGTGCATGGAAAATTGTCTGGCAGCCTCCCTGACAGCAAGCAGTGATAGTGCCCATGAAGGGGACCTTGTTGGGCCCGCCCCTTTCACGGTTATCGCTTCTCGGCCTTTTGGCTAAGATCAAGTGTAGTATCTGTTCTTATCAGTTTAATATCTGATACGTCCCCTATCTGGGGACCATATATTAAATGGATTTTTGAGAACGGGGGCCGATTTCGAAGCTTGCTTCCGTCGCCCTATGCATTGACCCGATATGGCAGTATCTTCGGGTACAGTGCACCACCCCCTTACAGGGTTAAAAAGAAAGATTCCTACTTTCATTGCTACCTGCTTGCTGGCTAGCCAGCTAGCCAGCCCTGTGGGCCTTGCTGCTGCTGCAGCCAAAAAACAAAAGGTGGTGCTGCTGCTGCTTCTGCTGCTTCTGCTTCTGCTTGTGTCTGGCCCCTGTTGGAGCGTCCAGGCACAGGACTTCTGCTGCTGCTGACTAAATGGCCTCCTTAATTGGATCATTTGAGTAGCCAGCACACCTGTGCAGGTAGGGCATGACATGATAGGCAGCTGCCTTGATAGCGGGTGGGTGCTGAATGTTCCTAATTGACAAAATAAGATTAATGCTTATGAAGAAATATAAAATCTCATCCCTTCCCCAATATCGCGCCACACCCCTACCCCTTAATTCCCTGGTTGAACTTGATGGACATATGTCTTTTTTCGACCGTACTAACTATGTAACTATGTAACATAACATGGGGGGGGGGGGGGGTCTCCTGGCTGTTCACACAGGTGTGTCATTGCTGTACATTGACCATGCATTGCTTCTGTGGTATTGCAAAGGCAAAGACAAATGCTTCCAGCCATCCATTGCACTAATGGATTGGTCATCAGCTGGCTGTCTATGTCCCGCATCAATATAGACCAAAGTACAGAGGGTTAGGCTATGCTATTGTGCACCTACCTGATGCATCAGAAGGTGCGAGGCCCTTGCTAAATTCTGTGCACAGACTTTGAGATCTATGCTTTAGACTGTATCTAAACCTGCTCCAACATGGACTGACATTCTGGCCTACTTTCAGCCGATGCGACTTGTCTGTCGCTGAACAGTCGCTTTTTATGTATTCAGCACCTATGTATAATGTTGTAAAAATGCTCTAGAAGCTAAAGTCGCAGAAATGTCACACATATTTGGCCTGCAACTTTCTGTGCGACAAATTCAGACAGGAAAAATCAGTATAAATCCTTAGAAAATTATCCCCCAGTGTCTCCATCTGCTGGCGGTATTGAATAAGCATTGCTGCACTGATGGGGTATGCATTAGACGAAAAAAAAGAAGAAAAAGAAGAATAATACGCCCAGAAAAGAGGCGAAAAGGAGAAAAACGTAAAAAAACGTGAAAAAAAAGTAAGAGGAAGAGAAGGGAAAAAAAGGTGGAAATGGGTTTAAAAGTGATTTCGGCGGAGAAATATATATATATATATATATATATATATATATATATATATATATGCGCACACACACACATAGATATAAACGTATTCTCCGTTGAGATATTGCAGCCGCTGCTGTGTCCAGGCCCAGGAGCCTTAGCACTGTGCTGTGATGTCACTCAATACCACTGACATCACTAGGTGTAAACAACATCTCTCCTTTGCTGTGTATGTGACTATGGAGCTGTTTGGTGATGTCGTCTATTACGGCCTTCATAGAAGCAACAGGAGATTGTTGCATCCATCTTGAACCCTCAGAACTACAGTGCTATGATGTCACTCACTTCCACAGGCCTTGCAGAGTGTAAACAACAACAACCCAGCTTTGTTGTGTATGTAACCATAGGGATTTGTGATGTCACCTAGAACCTTCACAGCAGCGACAGCTTTATGAGGAGCATCAGCACTGCTCTGCCTGAGCAGAACCATCACCGCCATAGGTTGTCAAATAACCCGGATTTAACCCACACAGGTAAGTCCAATGGGGTGCAGGCATGTCCTCTATGCTTACAGCTTCCCGTGGGTGTTGGTTTGATACCGTTTGGGGACAGCCAAGGAGGCATCTGCAGGCAACAAAGGTAGGTGTGTGCTTGTGTGTGTGTTTCCTATGCAGATCCTAAGCCCAGTGTCACATGCAAGTAGGAGGAGTAAGAAGGGTTCCTGGCAAATCCGGGTTATGGATTGCATTTAAAAAGGCCCCGTGGGAGTGCAATGGGCCCCTGTCTTGCTGCTTAGCAATAATGGTATGGGTTTAGGTTCTGCTGTGTGTACTGGTGGTTGACTGCCCCCCAGCCCAGAGTGTGCATGGAAAATTGTCTGGCAGCCTCCCTGACAGCAAGCAGTGATAGTGCCCATGAAGGGGACCTTGTTGGGCCCGCCCCTTTCACGGTTATCGCTTCTCGGCCTTTTGGCTAAGATCAAGTGTAGTATCTGTTCTTATCAGTTTAATATCTGATACGTCCCCTATCTGGGGACCATATATTAAATGGATTTTTGAGAACGGGGGCCGATTTCGAAGCTTGCTTCCGTCGCCCTATGCATTGACCCGATATGGCAGTATCTTCGGGTACAGTGCACCACCCCCTTACAGGGTTAAAAAGAAAGATTCCTACTTTCATTGCTACCTGCTTGCTGGCTAGCCAGCTAGCCAGCCCTGTGGGCCTTGCTGCTGCTGCAGCCAAAAAACAAAAGGTGGTGCTGCTGCTGCTTCTGCTGCTTCTGCTTCTGCTTGTGTCTGGCCCCTGTTGGAGCGTCCAGGCACAGGACTTCTGCTGCTGCTGACTAAATGGCCTCCTTAATTGGATCATTTGAGTAGCCAGCACACCTGTGCAGGTAGGGCATGACATGATAGGCAGCTGCCTTGATAGCGGGTGGGTGCTGAATGTTCCTAATTGACAAAATAAGATTAATGCTTATGAAGAAATATAAAATCTCATCCCTTCCCCAATATCGCGCCACACCCCTACCCCTTAATTCCCTGGTTGAACTTGATGGACATATGTCTTTTTTCGACCGTACTAACTATGTAACTATGTAACATAACATGGGGGGGGGGGGGGGGTCTCCTGGCTGTTCACACAGGTGTGTCATTGCTGTACATTGACCATGCATTGCTTCTGTGGTATTGCAAAGGCAAAGACAAATGCTTCCAGCCATCCATTGCACTAATGGATTGGTCATCAGCTGGCTGTCTATGTCCCGCATCAATATAGACCAAAGTACAGAGGGTTAGGCTATGCTATTGTGCACCTACCTGATGCATCAGAAGGTGCGAGGCCCTTGCTAAATTCTGTGCACAGACTTTGAGATCTATGCTTTAGACTGTATCTAAACCTGCTCCAACATGGACTGACATTCTGGCCTACTTTCAGCCGATGCGACTTGTCTGTCGCTGAACAGTCGCTTTTTATGTATTCAGCACCTATGTATAATGTTGTAAAAATGCTCTAGAAGCTAAAGTCGCAGAAATGTCACACATATTTGGCCTGCAACTTTCTGTGCGACAAATTCAGACAGGAAAAATCAGTATAAATCCTTAGAAAATTATCCCCCAGTGTCTCCATCTGCTGGCGGTATTGAATAAGCATTGCTGCACTGATGGGGTATGCATTAGACGAAAAAAAAGAAGAAAAAGAAGAATAATACGCCCAGAAAAGAGGCGAAAAGGAGAAAAACGTAAAAAAACGTGAAAAAAAAGTAAGAGGAAGAGAAGGGAAAAAAAGGTGGAAATGGGTTTAAAAGTGATTTTGGCGGAGAAATATATATATATATATATATATATATATATATATATATATATATATATATGCGCACACACACACATAGATATAAACGTATTCTCCGTTGAGATATTGCAGCCGCTGCTGTGTCCAGGCCCAGGAGCCTTAGCACTGTGCTGTGATGTCACTCAATACCACTGACATCACTAGGTGTAAACAACATCTCTCCTTTGCTGTGTATGTGACTATGGAGCTGTTTGGTGATGTCGTCTATTACGGCCTTCATAGAAGCAACAGGAGATTGTTGCATCCATCTTGAACCCTCAGAACTACAGTGCTATGATGTCACTCACTTCCACAGGCCTTGCAGAGTGTAAACAACAACAACCCAGCTTTGTTGTGTATGTAACCATAGGGATTTGTGATGTCACCTAGAACCTTCACAGCAGCGACAGCTTTATGAGGAGCATCAGCACTGCTCTGCCTGAGCAGAACCATCACCGCCATAGGTTGTCAAATAACCCGGATTTAACCCACACAGGTAAGTCCAATGGGGTGCAGGCATGTCCTCTATGCTTACAGCTTCCCGTGGGTGTTGGTTTGATACCGTTTGGGGACAGCCAAGGAGGCATCTGCAGGCAACAAAGGTAGGTGTGTGCTTGTGTGTGTGTTTCCTATGCAGATCCTAAGCCCAGTGTCACATGCAAGTAGGAGGAGTAAGAAGGGTTCCTGGCAAATCCGGGTTATGGATTGCATTTAAAAAGGCCCCGTGGGAGTGCAATGGGCCCCTGTCTTGCTGCTTAGCAATAATGGTATGGGTTTAGGTTCTGCTGTGTGTACTGGTGGTTGACTGCCCCCCAGCCCAGAGTGTGCATGGAAAATTGTCTGGCAGCCTCCCTGACAGCAAGCAGTGATAGTGCCCATGAAGGGGACCTTGTTGGGCCCGCCCCTTTCACGGTTATCGCTTCTCGGCCTTTTGGCTAAGATCAAGTGTAGTATCTGTTCTTATCAGTTTTCATGCTGGTGGGGATGGGTGCTGCATGGAGGATGCAGGTGTACCAGGGCTTTCCGGGGCTGGTTCTGAGGAATCAGCTCGACGGCTGCCCCGATGTGACCTGTTCCCTCCGGGTCTCGCCATGAGGCTGAGAGGGTCTAGAGCCGAGGTACTTTTGTGCCTCGGGGAGTGGTGACCCCGAGGTGCCGAAACTCACTGGGAGAATAGGCTCACTGAGTTGAAGCACGGGCACCATAATCTCTTCACCTTGTGGCACTCACCTCTTGATTCCCGGCCTTCTGGCTAGGATCAGAGAAATTTTTATAGATCCGGCCGGATGTCCGGGCAGTATATCTGCACACATTCACTTATTTATTTATTTTTTGTCTCACTGTGTCACTTTTTGCGTGTTGTGTGTTCACAGGATTTGTCAGGATGCGGTAGCCCTTCTGGGTGTCCCTCCTGGCGGTCTAGGGGAGGTGTGTGTGGCCATTAGGTTCCGCACCTCCCTGCAAACACCCCGGGTACTCCTGCTTCGCAGGGTACCTACCGTAATCGGCTCTGCGGGCAGATACCTTGGCTAACGCCAAGGGGGATGCCGGGAGCATTTGTGGTCTCCTAGTAGCTTCGGCGAAAAGGGACATCGAACCTGGAACCTCGCAGGTACCTTTTGGTCCGGAGGCGAAGGGTAAGGTTTGTTGGGGGGCCTCTCTCCTATCGGAGAAGGGCTTGCGATAGACCGCATCCTTTGTGCACGTTTTTTTTTAGTGTAACACGTTTGCACTTTTTCTTGCACTTTGGGTGAATCGAAAGCACGTTCCTCGGCTTTAGATATAAAAAAATCTGTTCTTATCAGTTTAATATCTGATACGTCCCCTATCTGGGGACCATATATTAAATGGATTTTTGAGAACGGGGGCCGATTTCGAAGCTTGCTTCCGTCGCCCTATGCATTGACCCGATATGGCAGTATCTTCGGGTACAGTGCACCACCCCCTTACAGGGTTAAAAAGAAAGATTCCTACTTTCATTGCTACCTGCTTGCTGGCTAGCCAGTTAGCCAGCCCTGTGGGCCTTGCTGCTGCTGCAGCCAAAAAACAAAAGGTGGTGCTGCTTCTGCTGCTTCTGCTTCTGCTTGTGTCTGGCCCCTGTTGGAGCGTCCAGGCACAGGACTTCTGCTGCTGCTGACTAAATGGCCTCCTTAATTGGATCATTTGAGTAGCCAGCACACCTGTGCAGGTAGGGCATGACATGATAGGCAGCTGCCTTGATAGCGGGTGGGTGCTGAATGTTCCTAATTGACAAAATAAGATTAATGCTTATGAAGAAATATAAAATCTCATCCCTTCCCCAATATCGCGCCACACCCCTACCCCTTAATTCCCTGGTTGAACTTGATGGACATATGTCTTTTTTCGACCGTACTAACTATGTAACTATGTAACATAACATGGGGGGGGGGGGGGTCTCCTGGCTGTTCACACAGGTGTGTCATTGCTGTACATTGACCATGCATTGCTTCTGTGGTATTGCAAAGGCAAAGACAAATGCTTCCAGCCATCCATTGCACTAATGGATTGGTCATCAGCTGGCTGTCTATGTCCCGCATCAATATAGACCAAAGTACAGAGGGTTAGGCTATACTATTGTGCACCTACCTGATGCATCAGAAGGTGCGAGGCCCTTGCTAAATTCTGTGCACAGACTTTGAGATCTATGCTTTAGACTGTATCTAAACCTGCTCCAACATGGACTGACATTCTGGCCTACTTTCAGCCGATGCGACTTGTCTGTCGCTGAACAGTCGCTTTTTATGTATTCAGCACCTATGTATAATGTTGTAAAAATGCTCTAGAAGCTAAAGTCGCAGAAATGTCACACATATTTGGCCTGCAACTTTCTGTGCGACAAATTCAGACAGGAAAAATCAGTATAAATCCTTAGAAAATTATCCCCCAGTGTCTCCATCTGCTGGCGGTATTGAATAAGCATTGCTGCACTGATGGGGTATGCATTAGACGAAAAAAAAGAAGAAAAAGAAGAATAATACGCCCAGAAAAGAGGCGAAAAGGAGAAAAACGTAAAAAAACGTGAAAAAAAAGTAAGAGGAAGAGAAGGGAAAAAAAGGTGGAAATGGGTTTAAAAGTGATTTCGGCGGAGAAATATATATATATATATATATATATATATATATGCGCACACACACACATAGATATAAACGTATTCTCCGTTGAGATATTGCAGCCGCTGCTGTGTCCAGGCCCAGGAGCCTTAGCACTGTGCTGTGATGTCACTCAATACCACTGACATCACTAGGTGTAAACAACATCTCTCCTTTGCTGTGTATGTGACTATGGAGCTGTTTGGTGATGTCGTCTATTACGGCCTTCATAGAAGCAACAGGAGATTGTTGCATCCATCTAGAACCCTCAGAACTACAGTGCTATGATGTCACTCACTTCCACAGGCCTTGCAGAGTGTAAACAACAACAACCCAGCTTTGTTGTGTATGTAACCATAGGGATTTGTGATGTCACCTAGAACCTTCACAGCAGCGACAGCTTTATGAGGAGCATCAGCACTGCTCTGCCTGAGCAGAACCATCACCGCCATAGGTTGTCAAATAACCCGGATTTAACCCACACAGGTAAGTCCAATGGGGTGCAGGCATGTCCTCTATGCTTACAGCTTCCCGTGGGTGTTGGTTTGATACCGTTTGGGGACAGCCAAGGAGGCATCTGCAGGCAACAAAGGTAGGTGTGTGCTTGTGTGTGTGTTTCCTATGCAGATCCTAAGCCCAGTGTCACATGCAAGTAGGAGGAGTAAGAAGGGTTCCTGGCAAATCCGGGTTATGGATTGCATTTAAAAAGGCCCCGTGGGAGTGCAATGGGCCCCTGTCTTGCTGCTTAGCAATAATGGTATGGGTTTAGGTTCTGCTGTGTGTACTGGTGGTTGACTGCCCCCCAGCCCAGAGTGTGCATGGAAAATTGTCTGGCAGCCTCCCTGACAGCAAGCAGTGATAGTGCCCATGAAGGGGACCTTGTTGGGCCCGCCCCTTTCACGGTTATCGCTTCTCGGCCTTTTGGCTAAGATCAAGTGTAGTATCTGTTCTTATCAGTTTAATATCTGATACGTCCCCTATCTGGGGACCATATATTAAATGGATTTTTGAGAACGGGGGCCGATTTCGAAGCTTGCTTCCGTCGCCCTATGCATTGACCCGATATGGCAGTATCTTCGGGTACAGTGCACCACCCCCTTACAGGGTTAAAAAGAAAGATTCCTACTTTCATTGCTACCTGCTTGCTGGCTAGCCAGCTAGCCAGCCCTGTGGGCCTTGCTGCTGCTGCAGCCAAAAAACAAAAGGTGGTGCTGCTGCTGCTTCTGCTGCTTCTGCTTCTGCTTGTGTCTGGCCCCTGTTGGAGCGTCCAGGCACAGGACTTCTGCTGCTGCTGACTAAATGGCCTCCTTAATTGGATCATTTGAGTAGCCAGCACACCTGTGCAGGTAGGGCATGACATGATAGGCAGCTGCCTTGATAGCGGGTGGGTGCTGAATGTTCCTAATTGACAAAATAAGATTAATGCTTATGAAGAAATATAAAATCTCATCCCTTCCCCAATATCGCGCCACACCCCTACCCCTTAATTCCCTGGTTGAACTTGATGGACATATGTCTTTTTTCGACCGTACTAACTATGTAACTATGTAACATAACATGGGGGGGGGGGGGGGGGGTCTCCTGGCTGTTCACACAGGTGTGTCATTGCTGTACATTGACCATGCATTGCTTCTGTGGTATTGCAAAGGCAAAGACAAATGCTTCCAGCCATCCATTGCACTAATGGATTGGTCATCAGCTGGCTGTCTATGTCCCGCATCAATATAGACCAAAGTACAGAGGGTTAGGCTATGCTATTGTGCACCTACCTGATGCATCAGAAGGTGCGAGGCCCTTGCTAAATTCTGTGCACAGACTTTGAGATCTATGCTTTAGACTGTATCTAAACCTGCTCCAACATGGACTGACATTCTGGCCTACTTTCAGCCGATGCGACTTGTCTGTCGCTGAACAGTCGCTTTTTATGTATTCAGCACCTATGTATAATGTTGTAAAAATGCTCTAGAAGCTAAAGTCGCAGAAATGTCACACATATTTGGCCTGCAACTTTCTGTGCGACAAATTCAGACAGGAAAAATCAGTATAAATCCTTAGAAAATTATCCCCCAGTGTCTCCATCTGCTGGCGGTATTGAATAAGCATTGCTGCACTGATGGGGTATGCATTAGACGAAAAAAAAGAAGAAAAAGAAGAATAATACGCCCAGAAAAGAGGCGAAAAGGAGAAAAACGTAAAAAAACGTGAAAAAAAAGTAAGAGGAAGAGAAGGGAAAAAAAGGTGGAAATGGGTTTAAAAGTGATTTCGGCGGAGAAATATATATATATATATATATATATATATATATATATATATATATGCGCACACACACACATAGATATAAACGTATTCTCCGTTGAGATATTGCAGCCGCTGCTGTGTCCAGGCCCAGGAGCCTTAGCACTGTGCTGTGATGTCACTCAATACCACTGACATCACTAGGTGTAAACAACATCTCTCCTTTGCTGTGTATGTGACTATGGAGCTGTTTGGTGATGTCGTCTATTACGGCCTTCATAGAAGCAACAGGAGATTGTTGCATCCATCTTGAACCCTCAGAACTACAGTGCTATGATGTCACTCACTTCCACAGGCCTTGCAGAGTGTAAACAACAACAACCCAGCTTTGTTGTGTATGTAACCATAGGGATTTGTGATGTCACCTAGAACCTTCACAGCAGCGACAGCTTTATGAGGAGCATCAGCACTGCTCTGCCTGAGCAGAACCATCACCGCCATAGGTTGTCAAATAACCCGGATTTAACCCACACAGGTAAGTCCAATGGGGTGCAGGCATGTCCTCTATGCTTACAGCTTCCCGTGGGTGTTGGTTTGATACCGTTTGGGGACAGCCAAGGAGGCATCTGCAGGCAACAAAGGTAGGTGTGTGCTTGTGTGTGTGTTTCCTATGCAGATCCTAAGCCCAGTGTCACATGCAAGTAGGAGGAGTAAGAAGGGTTCCTGGCAAATCCGGGTTATGGATTGCATTTAAAAAGGCCCCGTGGGAGTGCAATGGGCCCCTGTCTTGCTGCTTAGCAATAATGGTATGGGTTTAGGTTCTGCTGTGTGTACTGGTGGTTGACTGCCCCCCAGCCCAGAGTGTGCATGGAAAATTGTCTGGCAGCCTCCCTGACAGCAAGCAGTGATAGTGCCCATGAAGGGGACCTTGTTGGGCCCGCCCCTTTCACGGTTATCGCTTCTCGGCCTTTTGGCTAAGATCAAGTGTAGTATCTGTTCTTATCAGTTTAATATCTGATACGTCCCCTATCTGGGGACCATATATTAAATGGATTTTTGAGAACGGGGGCCGATTTCGAAGCTTGCTTCCGTCGCCCTATGCATTGACCCGATATGGCAGTATCTTCGGGTACAGTGCACCACCCCCTTACAGGGTTAAAAAGAAAGATTCCTACTTTCATTGCTACCTGCTTGCTGGCTAGCCAGCTAGCCAGCCCTGTGGGCCTTGCTGCTGCTGCAGCCAAAAAACAAAAGGTGGTGCTGCTGCTGCTTCTGCTGCTTCTGCTTCTGCTTGTGTCTGGCCCCTGTTGGAGCGTCCAGGCACAGGACTTCTGCTGCTGCTGACTAAATGGCCTCCTTAATTGGATCATTTGAGTAGCCAGCACACCTGTGCAGGTAGGGCATGACATGATAGGCAGCTGCCTTGATAGCGGGTGGGTGCTGAATGTTCCTAATTGACAAAATAAGATTAATGCTTATGAAGAAATATAAAATCTCATCCCTTCCCCAATATCGCGCCACACCCCTACCCCTTAATTCCCTGGTTGAACTTGATGGACATATGTCTTTTTTCGACCGTACTAACTATGTAACTATGTAACATAACATGGGGGGGGGGGGGGGTCTCCTGGCTGTTCACACAGGTGTGTCATTGCTGTACATTGACCATGCATTGCTTCTGTGGTATTGCAAAGGCAAAGACAAATGCTTCCAGCCATCCATTGCACTAATGGATTGGTCATCAGCTGGCTGTCTATGTCCCGCATCAATATAGACCAAAGTACAGAGGGTTAGGCTATGCTATTGTGCACCTACCTGATGCATCAGAAGGTGCGAGGCCCTTGCTAAATTCTGTGCACAGACTTTGAGATCTATGCTTTAGACTGTATCTAAACCTGCTCCAACATGGACTGACATTCTGGCCTACTTTCAGCCGATGCGACTTGTCTGTCGCTGAACAGTCGCTTTTTATGTATTCAGCACCTATGTATAATGTTGTAAAAATGCTCTAGAAGCTAAAGTCGCAGAAATGTCACACATATTTGGCCTGCAACTTTCTGTGCGACAAATTCAGACAGGAAAAATCAGTATAAATCCTTAGAAAATTATCCCCCAGTGTCTCCATCTGCTGGCGGTATTGAATAAGCATTGCTGCACTGATGGGGTATGCATTAGACGAAAAAAAAGAAGAAAAAGAAGAATAATACGCCCAGAAAAGAGGCGAAAAGGAGAAAAACGTAAAAAAACGTGAAAAAAAAGTAAGAGGAAGAGAAGGGAAAAAAAGGTGGAAATGGGTTTAAAAGTGATTTCGGCGGAGAATATATATATATATATATATATATATATATATATATATATATATATATATATATGCGCACACACACACATAGATATAAACGTATTCTCCGTTGAGATATTGCAGCCGCTGCTGTGTCCAGGCCCAGGAGCCTTAGCACTGTGCTGTGATGTCACTCAATACCACTGACATCACTAGGTGTAAACAACATCTCTCCTTTGCTGTGTATGTGACTATGGAGCTGTTTGGTGATGTCGTCTATTACGGCCTTCATAGAAGCAACAGGAGATTGTTGCATCCATCTTGAACCCTCAGAACTACAGTGCTATGATGTCACTCACTTCCACAGGCCTTGCAGAGTGTAAACAACAACAACCCAGCTTTGTTGTGTATGTAACCATAGGGATTTGTGATGTCACCTAGAACCTTCACAGCAGCGACAGCTTTATGAGGAGCATCAGCACTGCTCTGCCTGAGCAGAACCATCACCGCCATAGGTTGTCAAATAACCCGGATTTAACCCACACAGGTAAGTCCAATGGGGTGCAGGCATGTCCTCTATGCTTACAGCTTCCCGTGGGTGTTGGTTTGATACCGTTTGGGGACAGCCAAGGAGGCATCTGCAGGCAACAAAGGTAGGTGTGTGCTTGTGTGTGTGTTTCCTATGTAGATCCTAAGCCCAGTGTCACATGCAAGTAGGAGGAGTAAGAAGGGTTCCTGGCAAATCCGGGTTATGGATTGCATTTAAAAAGGCCCCGTGGGAGTGCAATGGGCCCCTGTCTTGCTGCTTAGCAATAATGGTATGGGTTTAGGTTCTGCTGTGTGTACTGGTGGTTGACTGCCCCCCAGCCCAGAGTGTGCATGGAAAATTGTCTGGCAGCCTCCCTGACAGCAAGCAGTGATAGTGCCCATGAAGGGGACCTTGTTGGGCCCGCCCCTTTCACGGTTATCGCTTCTCGGCCTTTTGGCTAAGATCAAGTGTAGTATCTGTTCTTATCAGTTTAATATCTGATACGTCCCCTATCTGGGGACCATATATTAAATGGATTTTTGAGAACGGGGGCCGATTTCGAAGCTTGCTTCCGTCGCCCTATGCATTGACCCGATATGGCAGTATCTTCGGGTACAGTGCACCACCCCCTTACAGGGTTAAAAAGAAAGATTCCTACTTTCATTGCTACCTGCTTGCTGGCTAGCCAGCTAGCCAGCCCTGTGGGCCTTGCTGCTGCTGCAGCCAAAAAACAAAAGGTGGTGCTGCTGCTGCTTCTGCTGCTTCTGCTTCTGCTTGTGTCTGGCCCCTGTTGGAGCGTCCAGGCACAGGACTTCTGCTGCTGCTGACTAAATGGCCTCCTTAATTGGATCATTTGAGTAGCCAGCACACCTGTGCAGGTAGGGCATGACATGATAGGCAGCTGCCTTGATAGCGGGTGGGTGCTGAATGTTCCTAATTGACAAAATAAGATTAATGCTTATGAAGAAATATAAAATCTCATCCCTTCCCCAATATCGCGCCACACCCCTACCCCTTAATTCCCTGGTTGAACTTGATGGACATATGTCTTTTTTCGACCGTACTAACTATGTAACTATGTAACATAACATGGGGGGGGGGGGGGGGGTCTCCTGGCTGTTCACACAGGTGTGTCATTGCTGTACATTGACCATGCATTGCTTCTGTGGTATTGCAAAGGCAAAGACAAATGCTTCCAGCCATCCATTGCACTAATGGATTGGTCATCAGCTGGCTGTCTATGTCCCGCATCAATATAGACCAAAGTACAGAGGGTTAGGCTATGCTATTGTGCACCTACCTGATGCATCAGAAGGTGCGAGGCCCTTGCTAAATTCTGTGCACAGACTTTGAGATCTATGCTTTAGACTGTATCTAAACCTGCTCCAACATGGACTGACATTCTGGCCTACTTTCAGCCGATGCGACTTGTCTGTCGCTGAACAGTCGCTTTTTATGTATTCAGCACCTATGTATAATGTTGTAAAAATGCTCTAGAAGCTAAAGTCGCAGAAATGTCACACATATTTGGCCTGCAACTTTCTGTGCGACAAATTCAGACAGGAAAAATCAGTATAAATCCTTAGAAAATTATCCCCCAGTGTCTCCATCTGCTGGCGGTATTGAATAAGCATTGCTGCACTGATGGGGTATGCATTAGACGAAAAAAAAGAAGAAAAAGAAGAATAATACGCCCAGAAAAGAGGCGAAAAGGAGAAAAACGTAAAAAAACGTGAAAAAAAAGTAAGAGGAAGAGAAGGGAAAAAAAGGTGGAAATGGGTTTAAAAGTGATTTCGGCGGAGAAATATATATATATATATATATATATATATATATATATATATGCGCACACACACACATAGATATAAACGTATTCTCCGTTGAGATATTGCAGCCGCTGCTGTGTCCAGGCCCAGGAGCCTTAGCACTGTGCTGTGATGTCACTCAATACCACTGACATCACTAGGTGTAAACAACATCTCTCCTTTGCTGTGTATGTGACTATGGAGCTGTTTGGTGATGTCGTCTATTACGGCCTTCATAGAAGCAACAGGAGATTGTTGCATCCATCTTGAACCCTCAGAACTACAGTGCTATGATGTCACTCACTTCCACAGGCCTTGCAGAGTGTAAACAACAACAACCCAGCTTTGTTGTGTATGTAACCATAGGGATTTGTGATGTCACCTAGAACCTTCACAGCAGCGACAGCTTTATGAGGAGCATCAGCACTGCTCTGCCTGAGCAGAACCATCACCGCCATAGGTTGTCAAATAACCCGGATTTAACCCACACAGGTAAGTCCAATGGGGTGCAGGCATGTCCTCTATGCTTACAGCTTCCCGTGGGTGTTGGTTTGATACCGTTTGGGGACAGCCAAGGAGGCATCTGCAGGCAACAAAGGTAGGTGTGTGCTTGTGTGTGTGTTTCCTATGCAGATCCTAAGCCCAGTGTCACATGCAAGTAGGAGGAGTAAGAAGGGTTCCTGGCAAATCCGGGTTATGGATTGCATTTAAAAAGGCCCCGTGGGAGTGCAATGGGCCCCTGTCTTGCTGCTTAGCAATAATGGTATGGGTTTAGGTTCTGCTGTGTGTACTGGTGGTTGACTGCCCCCCAGCCCAGAGTGTGCATGGAAAATTGTCTGGCAGCCTCCCTGACAGCAAGCAGTGATAGTGCCCATGAAGGGGACCTTGTTGGGCCCGCCCCTTTCACGGTTATCGCTTCTCGGCCTTTTGGCTAAGATCAAGTGTAGTATCTGTTCTTATCAGTTTAATATCTGATACGTCCCCTATCTGGGGACCATATATTAAATGGATTTTTGAGAACGGGGGCCGATTTCGAAGCTTGCTTCCGTCGCCCTATGCATTGACCCGATATGGCAGTATCTTCGGGTACAGTGCACCACCCCCTTACAGGGTTAAAAAGAAAGATTCCTACTTTCATTGCTACCTGCTTGCTGGCTAGCCAGCTAGCCAGCCCTGTGGGCCTTGCTGCTGCTGCAGCCAAAAAACAAAAGGTGGTGCTGCTGCTGCTTCTGCTGCTTCTGCTTCTGCTTGTGTCTGGCCCCTGTTGGAGCGTCCAGGCACAGGACTTCTGCTGCTGCTGACTAAATGGCCTCCTTAATTGGATCATTTGAGTAGCCAGCACACCTGTGCAGGTAGGGCATGACATGATAGGCAGCTGCCTTGATAGCGGGTGGGTGCTGAATGTTCCTAATTGACAAAATAAGATTAATGCTTATGAAGAAATATAAAATCTCATCCCTTCCCCAATATCGCGCCACACCCCTACCCCTTAATTCCCTGGTTGAACTTGATGGACATATGTCTTTTTTCGACCGTACTAACTATGTAACTATGTAACATAACATGGGGGGGGGGGGGGGTCTCCTGGCTGTTCACACAGGTGTGTCATTGCTGTACATTGACCATGCATTGCTTCTGTGGTATTGCAAAGGCAAAGACAAATGCTTCCAGCCATCCATTGCACTAATGGATTGGTCATCAGCTGGCTGTCTATGTCCCGCATCAATATAGACCAAAGTACAGAGGGTTAGGCTATGCTATTGTGCACCTACCTGATGCATCAGAAGGTGCGAGGCCCTTGCTAAATTCTGTGCACAGACTTTGAGATCTATGCTTTAGACTGTATCTAAACCTGCTCCAACATGGACTGACATTCTGGCCTACTTTCAGCCGATGCGACTTGTCTGTCGCTGAACAGTCGCTTTTTATGTATTCAGCACCTATGTATAATGTTGTAAAAATGCTCTAGAAGCTAAAGTCGCAGAAATGTCACACATATTTGGCCTGCAACTTTCTGTGCGACAAATTCAGACAGGAAAAATCAGTATAAATCCTTAGAAAATTATCCCCCAGTGTCTCCATCTGCTGGCGGTATTGAATAAGCATTGCTGCACTGATGGGGTATGCATTAGACGAAAAAAAAGAAGAAAAAGAAGAATAATACGCCCAGAAAAGAGGCGAAAAGGAGAAAAACGTAAAAAAACGTGAAAAAAAAGTAAGAGGAAGAGAAGGGAAAAAAAGGTGGAAATGGGTTTAAAAGTGATTTCGGCGGAGAAATATATATATATATATATATATATATATATATATATATATATATATATATATATATGCGCACACACACACATAGATATAAACGTATTCTCCGTTGAGATATTGCAGCCGCTGCTGTGTCCAGGCCCAGGAGCCTTAGCACTGTGCTGTGATGTCACTCAATACCACTGACATCACTAGGTGTAAACAACATCTCTCCTTTGCTGTGTATGTGACTATGGAGCTGTTTGGTGATGTCGTCTATTACGGCCTTCATAGAAGCAACAGGAGATTGTTGCATCCATCTTGAACCCTCAGAACTACAGTGCTATGATGTCACTCACTTCCACAGGCCTTGCAGAGTGTAAACAACAACAACCCAGCTTTGTTGTGTATGTAACCATAGGGATTTGTGATGTCACCTAGAACCTTCACAGCAGCGACAGCTTTATGAGGAGCATCAGCACTGCTCTGCCTGAGCAGAACCATCACCGCCATAGGTTGTCAAATAACCCGGATTTAACCCACACAGGTAAGTCCAATGGGGTGCAGGCATGTCCTCTATGCTTACAGCTTCCCGTGGGTGTTGGTTTGATACCGTTTGGGGACAGCCAAGGAGGCATCTGCAGGCAACAAAGGTAGGTGTGTGCTTGTGTGTGTGTTTCCTATGTAGATCCTAAGCCCAGTGTCACATGCAAGTAGGAGGAGTAAGAAGGGTTCCTGGCAAATCCGGGTTATGGATTGCATTTAAAAAGGCCCCGTGGGAGTGCAATGGGCCCCTGTCTTGCTGCTTAGCAATAATGGTATGGGTTTAGGTTCTGCTGTGTGTACTGGTGGTTGACTGCCCCCCAGCCCAGAGTGTGCATGGAAAATTGTCTGGCAGCCTCCCTGACAGCAAGCAGTGATAGTGCCCATGAAGGGGACCTTGTTGGGCCCGCCCCTTTCACGGTTATCGCTTCTCGGCCTTTTGGCTAAGATCAAGTGTAGTATCTGTTCTTATCAGTTTAATATCTGATACGTCCCCTATCTGGGGACCATATATTAAATGGATTTTTGAGAACGGGGGCCGATTTCGAAGCTTGCTTCCGTCGCCCTATGCATTGACCCGATATGGCAGTATCTTCGGGTACAGTGCACCACCCCCTTACAGGGTTAAAAAGAAAGATTCCTACTTTCATTGCTACCTGCTTGCTGGCTAGCCAGCTAGCCATCCCTGTGGGCCTTGCTGCTGCTGCAGCCAAAAAACAAAAGGTGGTGCTGCTGCTGCTTCTGCTGCTTCTGCTTCTGCTTGTGTCTGGCCCCTGTTGGAGCGTCCAGGCACAGGACTTCTGCTGCTGCTGACTAAATGGCCTCCTTAATTGGATCATTTGAGTAGCCAGCACACCTGTGCAGGTAGGGCATGACATGATAGGCAGCTGCCTTGATAGCGGGTGGGTGCTGAATGTTCCTAATTGACAAAATAAGATTAATGCTTATGAAGAAATATAAAATCTCATCCCTTCCCCAATATCGCGCCACACCCCTACCCCTTAATTCCCTGGTTGAACTTGATGGACATATGTCTTTTTTCGACCGTACTAACTATGTAACTATGTAACATAACATGGGGGGGGGGGGGGGGGTCTCCTGGCTGTTCACACAGGTGTGTCATTGCTGTACATTGACCATGCATTGCTTCTGTGGTATTGCAAAGGCAAAGACAAATGCTTCCAGCCATCCATTGCACTAATGGATTGGTCATCAGCTGGCTGTCTATGTCCCGCATCAATATAGACCAAAGTACAGAGGGTTAGGCTATGCTATTGTGCACCTACCTGATGCATCAGAAGGTGCGAGGCCCTTGCTAAATTCTGTGCACAGACTTTGAGATCTATGCTTTAGACTGTATCTAAACCTGCTCCAACATGGACTGACATTCTGGCCTACTTTCAGCCGATGCGACTTGTCTGTCGCTGAACAGTCGCTTTTTATGTATTCAGCACCTATGTATAATGTTGTAAAAATGCTCTAGAAGCTAAAGTCGCAGAAATGTCACACATATTTGGCCTGCAACTTTCTGTGCGACAAATTCAGACAGGAAAAATCAGTATAAATCCTTAGAAAATTATCCCCCAGTGTCTCCATCTGCTGGCGGTATTGAATAAGCATTGCTGCACTGATGGGGTATGCATTAGACGAAAAAAAAGAAGAAAAAGAAGAATAATACGCCCAGAAAAGAGGCGAAAAGGAGAAAAACGTAAAAAAACGTGAAAAAAAAGTAAGAGGAAGAGAAGGGAAAAAAAGGTGGAAATGGGTTTAAAAGTGATTTCGGCGGAGATATATATATATATATATATATATATATATATATATATATATATATATATGCGCACACACACACATAGATATAAACGTATTCTCCGTTGAGATATTGCAGCCGCTGCTGTGTCCAGGCCCAGGAGCCTTAGCACTGTGCTGTGATGTCACTCAATACCACTGACATCACTAGGTGTAAACAACATCTCTCCTTTGCTGTGTATGTGACTATGGAGCTGTTTGGTGATGTCGTCTATTACGGCCTTCATAGAAGCAACAGGAGATTGTTGCATCCATCTTGAACCCTCAGAACTACAGTGCTATGATGTCACTCACTTCCACAGGCCTTGCAGAGTGTAAACAACAACAACCCAGCTTTGTTGTGTATGTAACCATAGGGATTTGTGATGTCACCTAGAACCTTCACAGCAGCGACAGCTTTATGAGGAGCATCAGCACTGCTCTGCCTGAGCAGAACCATCACCGCCATAGGTTGTCAAATAACCCGGATTTAACCCACACAGGTAAGTCCAATGGGGTGCAGGCATGTCCTCTATGCTTACAGCTTCCCGTGGGTGTTGGTTTGATACCGTTTGGGGACAGCCAAGGAGGCATCTGCAGGCAACAAAGGTAGGTGTGTGCTTGTGTGTGTGTTTCCTATGCAGATCCTAAGCCCAGTGTCACATGCAAGTAGGAGGAGTAAGAAGGGTTCCTGGCAAATCCGGGTTATGGATTGCATTTAAAAAGGCCCCGTGGGAGTGCAATGGGCCCCTGTCTTGCTGCTTAGCAATAATGGTATGGGTTTAGGTTCTGCTGTGTGTACTGGTGGTTGACTGCCCCCCAGCCCAGAGTGTGCATGGAAAATTGTCTGGCAGCCTCCCTGACAGCAAGCAGTGATAGTGCCCATGAAGGGGACCTTGTTGGGCCCGCCCCTTTCACGGTTATCGCTTCTCGGCCTTTTGGCTAAGATCAAGTGTAGTATCTGTTCTTATCAGTTTAATATCTGATACGTCCCCTATCTGGGGACCATATATTAAATGGATTTTTGAGAACGGGGGCCGATTTCGAAGCTTGCTTCCGTCGCCCTATGCATTGACCCGATATGGCAGTATCTTCGGGTACAGTGCACCACCCCCTTACAGGGTTAAAAAGAAAGATTCCTACTTTCATTGCTACCTGCTTGCTGGCTAGCCAGCTAGCCAGCCCTGTGGGCCTTGCTGCTGCTGCAGCCAAAAAACAAAAGGTGGTGCTGCTGCTGCTTCTGCTGCTTCTGCTTCTGCTTGTGTCTGGCCCCTGTTGGAGCGTCCAGGCACAGGACTTCTGCTGCTGCTGACTAAATGGCCTCCTTAATTGGATCATTTGAGTAGCCAGCACACCTGTGCAGGTAGGGCATGACATGATAGGCAGCTGCCTTGATAGCGGGTGGGTGCTGAATGTTCCTAATTGACAAAATAAGATTAATGCTTATGAAGAAATATAAAATCTCATCCCTTCCCCAATATCGCGCCACACCCCTACCCCTTAATTCCCTGGTTGAACTTGATGGACATATGTCTTTTTTCGACCGTACTAACTATGTAACTATGTAACATAACATGGGGGGGGGGGGGGGGGGTCTCCTGGCTGTTCACACAGGTGTGTCATTGCTGTACATTGACCATGCATTGCTTCTGTGGTATTGCAAAGGCAAAGACAAATGCTTCCAGCCATCCATTGCACTAATGGATTGGTCATCAGCTGGCTGTCTATGTCCCGCATCAATATAGACCAAAGTACAGAGGGTTAGGCTATGCTATTGTGCACCTACCTGATGCATCAGAAGGTGCGAGGCCCTTGCTAAATTCTGTGCACAGACTTTGAGATCTATGCTTTAGACTGTATCTAAACCTGCTCCAACATGGACTGACATTCTGGCCTACTTTCAGCCGATGCGACTTGTCTGTCGCTGAACAGTCGCTTTTTATGTATTCAGCACCTATGTATAATGTTGTAAAAATGCTCTAGAAGCTAAAGTCGCAGAAATGTCACACATATTTGGCCTGCAACTTTCTGTGCGACAAATTCAGACAGGAAAAATCAGTATAAATCCTTAGAAAATTATCCCCCAGTGTCTCCATCTGCTGGCGGTATTGAATAAGCATTGCTGCACTGATGGGGTATGCATTAGACGAAAAAAAAGAAGAAAAAGAAGAATAATACGCCCAGAAAAGAGGCGAAAAGGAGAAAAACGTAAAAAAACGTGAAAAAAAAGTAAGAGGAAGAGAAGGGAAAAAAAGGTGGAAATGGGTTTAAAAGTGATTTCGGCGGAGAAATATATATATATATATATATATATATATATATATATATATATATATGCGCACACACACACATAGATATAAACGTATTCTCCGTTGAGATATTGCAGCCGCTGCTGTGTCCAGGCCCAGGAGCCTTAGCACTGTGCTGTGATGTCACTCAATACCACTGACATCACTAGGTGTAAACAACATCTCTCCTTTGCTGTGTATGTGACTATGGAGCTGTTTGGTGATGTCGTCTATTACGGCCTTCATAGAAGCAACAGGAGATTGTTGCATCCATCTTGAACCCTCAGAACTACAGTGCTATGATGTCACTCACTTCCACAGGCCTTGCAGAGTGTAAACAACAACAACCCAGCTTTGTTGTGTATGTAACCATAGGGATTTGTGATGTCACCTAGAACCTTCACAGCAGCGACAGCTTTATGAGGAGCATCAGCACTGCTCTGCCTGAGCAGAACCATCACCGCCATAGGTTGTCAAATAACCCGGATTTAACCCACACAGGTAAGTCCAATGGGGTGCAGGCATGTCCTCTATGCTTACAGCTTCCCGTGGGTGTTGGTTTGATACCGTTTGGGGACAGCCAAGGAGGCATCTGCAGGCAACAAAGGTAGGTGTGTGCTTGTGTGTGTGTTTCCTATGCAGATCCTAAGCCCAGTGTCACATGCAAGTAGGAGGAGTAAGAAGGGTTCCTGGCAAATCCGGGTTATGGATTGCATTTAAAAAGGCCCCGTGGGAGTGCAATGGGCCCCTGTCTTGCTGCTTAGCAATAATGGTATGGGTTTAGGTTCTGCTGTGTGTACTGGTGGTTGACTGCCCCCCAGCCCAGAGTGTGCATGGAAAATTGTCTGGCAGCCTCCCTGACAGCAAGCAGTGATAGTGCCCATGAAGGGGACCTTGTTGGGCCCGCCCCTTTCACGGTTATCGCTTCTCGGCCTTTTGGCTAAGATCAAGTGTAGTATCTGTTCTTATCAGTTTAATATCTGATACGTCCCCTATCTGGGGACCATATATTAAATGGATTTTTGAGAACGGGGGCCGATTTCGAAGCTTGCTTCCGTCGCCCTATGCATTGACCCGATATGGCAGTATCTTCGGGTACAGTGCACCACCCCCTTACAGGGTTAAAAAGAAAGATTCCTACTTTCATTGCTACCTGCTTGCTGGCTAGCCAGCTAGCCAGCCCTGTGGGCCTTGCTGCTGCTGCAGCCAAAAAACAAAAGGTGGTGCTGCTGCTGCTTCTGCTGCTTCTGCTTCTGCTTGTGTCTGGCCCCTGTTGGAGCGTCCAGGCACAGGACTTCTGCTGCTGCTGACTAAATGGCCTCCTTAATTGGATCATTTGAGTAGCCAGCACACCTGTGCAGGTAGGGCATGACATGATAGGCAGCTGCCTTGATAGCGGGTGGGTGCTGAATGTTCCTAATTGACAAAATAAGATTAATGCTTATGAAGAAATATAAAATCTCATCCCTTCCCCAATATCGCGCCACACCCCTACCCCTTAATTCCCTGGTTGAACTTGATGGACATATGTCTTTTTTCGACCGTACTAACTATGTAACTATGTAACATAACATGGGGGGGGGGGGGGGGGTCTCCTGGCTGTTCACACAGGTGTGTCATTGCTGTACATTGACCATGCATTGCTTCTGTGGTATTGCAAAGGCAAAGACAAATGCTTCCAGCCATCCATTGCACTAATGGATTGGTCATCAGCTGGCTGTCTATGTCCCGCATCAATATAGACCAAAGTACAGAGGGTTAGGCTATGCTATTGTGCACCTACCTGATGCATCAGAAGGTGCGAGGCCCTTGCTAAATTCTGTGCACAGACTTTGAGATCTATGCTTTAGACTGTATCTAAACCTGCTCCAACATGGACTGACATTCTGGCCTACTTTCAGCCGATGCGACTTGTCTGTCGCTGAACAGTCGCTTTTTATGTATTCAGCACCTATGTATAATGTTGTAAAAATGCTCTAGAAGCTAAAGTCGCAGAAATGTCACACATATTTGGCCTGCAACTTTCTGTGCGACAAATTCAGACAGGAAAAATCAGTATAAATCCTTAGAAAATTATCCCCCAGTGTCTCCATCTGCTGGCGGTATTGAATAAGCATTGCTGCACTGATGGGGTATGCATTAGACGAAAAAAAAGAAGAAAAAGAAGAATAATACGCCCAGAAAAGAGGCGAAAAGGAGAAAAACGTAAAAAAACGTGAAAAAAAAGTAAGAGGAAGAGAAGGGAAAAAAAGGTGGAAATGGGTTTAAAAGTGATTTCGGCGGAGAAATATATATATATATATATATATATATATATATATATATATATATATGCGCACACACACACATAGATATAAACGTATTCTCCGTTGAGATATTGCAGCCGCTGCTGTGTCCAGGCCCAGGAGCCTTAGCACTGTGCTGTGATGTCACTCAATACCACTGACATCACTAGGTGTAAACAACATCTCTCCTTTGCTGTGTATGTGACTATGGAGCTGTTTGGTGATGTCGTCTATTACGGCCTTCATAGAAGCAACAGGAGATTGTTGCATCCATCTTGAACCCTCAGAACTACAGTGCTATGATGTCACTCACTTCCACAGGCCTTGCAGAGTGTAAACAACAACAACCCAGCTTTGTTGTGTATGTAACCATAGGGATTTGTGATGTCACCTAGAACCTTCACAGCAGCGACAGCTTTATGAGGAGCATCAGCACTGCTCTGCCTGAGCAGAACCATCACCGCCATAGGTTGTCAAATAACCCGGATTTAACCCACACAGGTAAGTCCAATGGGGTGCAGGCATGTCCTCTATGCTTACAGCTTCCCGTGGGTGTTGGTTTGATACCGTTTGGGGACAGCCAAGGAGGCATCTGCAGGCAACAAAGGTAGGTGTGTGCTTGTGTGTGTGTTTCCTATGCAGATCCTAAGCCCAGTGTCACATGCAAGTAGGAGGAGTAAGAAGGGTTCCTGGCAAATCCGGGTTATGGATTGCATTTAAAAAGGCCCCGTGGGAGTGCAATGGGCCCCTGTCTTGCTGCTTAGCAATAATGGTATGGGTTTAGGTTCTGCTGTGTGTACTGGTGGTTGACTGCCCCCCAGCCCAGAGTGTGCATGGAAAATTGTCTGGCAGCCTCCCTGACAGCAAGCAGTGATAGTGCCCATGAAGGGGACCTTGTTGGGCCCGCCCCTTTCACGGTTATCGCTTCTCGGCCTTTTGGCTAAGATCAAGTGTAGTATCTGTTCTTATCAGTTTAATATCTGATACGTCCCCTATCTGGGGACCATATATTAAATGGATTTTTGAGAACGGGGGCCGATTTCGAAGCTTGCTTCCGTCGCCCTATGCATTGACCTGATATGGCAGTATCTTCGGGTACAGTGCACCACCCCCTTACAGGGTTAAAAAGAAAGATTCCTACTTTCATTGCTACCTGCTTGCTGGCTAGCCAGCTAGCCAGCCCTGTGGGCCTTGCTGCTGCTGCAGCCAAAAAACAAAAGGTGGTGCTGCTGCTGCTTCTGCTGCTTCTGCTTCTGCTTGTGTCTGGCCCCTGTTGGAGCGTCCAGGCACAGGACTTCTGCTGCTGCTGACTAAATGGCCTCCTTAATTGGATCATTTGAGTAGCCAGCACACCTGTGCAGGTAGGGCATGACATGATAGGCAGCTGCCTTGATAGCGGGTGGGTGCTGAATGTTCCTAATTGACAAAATAAGATTAATGCTTATGAAGAAATATAAAATCTCATCCCTTCCCCAATATCGCGCCACACCCCTACCCCTTAATTCCCTGGTTGAACTTGATGGACATATGTCTTTTTTCGACCGTACTAACTATGTAACTATGTAACATAACATGGGGGGGGGGGGGGGTCTCCTGGCTGTTCACACAGGTGTGTCATTGCTGTACATTGACCATGCATTGCTTCTGTGGTATTGCAAAGGCAAAGACAAATGCTTCCAGCCATCCATTGCACTAATGGATTGGTCATCAGCTGGCTGTCTATGTCCCGCATCAATATAGACCAAAGTACAGAGGGTTAGGCTATGCTATTGTGCACCTACCTGATGCATCAGAAGGTGCGAGGCCCTTGCTAAATTCTGTGCACAGACTTTGAGATCTATGCTTTAGACTGTATCTAAACCTGCTCCAACATGGACTGACATTCTGGCCTACTTTCAGCCGATGCGACTTGTCTGTCGCTGAACAGTCGCTTTTTATGTATTCAGCACCTATGTATAATGTTGTAAAAATGCTCTAGAAGCTAAAGTCGCAGAAATGTCACACATATTTGGCCTGCAACTTTCTGTGCGACAAATTCAGACAGGAAAAATCAGTATAAATCCTTAGAAAATTATCCCCCAGTGTCTCCATCTGCTGGCGGTATTGAATAAGCATTGCTGCACTGATGGGGTATGCATTAGACGAAAAAAAAGAAGAAAAAGAAGAATAATACGCCCAGAAAAGAGGCGAAAAGGAGAAAAACGTAAAAAAACGTGAAAAAAAAGTAAGAGGAAGAGAAGGGAAAAAAAGGTGGAAATGGGTTTAAAAGTGATTTCGGCGGAGAAATATATATATATATATATATATATATATATATATATATATGCGCACACACACACATAGATATAAACGTATTCTCCGTTGAGATATTGCAGCCGCTGCTGTGTCCAGGCCCAGGAGCCTTAGCACTGTGCTGTGATGTCACTCAATACCACTGACATCACTAGGTGTAAACAACATCTCTCCTTTGCTGTGTATGTGACTATGGAGCTGTTTGGTGATGTCGTCTATTACGGCCTTCATAGAAGCAACAGGAGATTGTTGCATCCATCTTGAACCCTCAGAACTACAGTGCTATGATGTCACTCACTTCCACAGGCCTTGCAGAGTGTAAACAACAACAACCCAGCTTTGTTGTGTATGTAACCATAGGGATTTGTGATGTCACCTAGAACCTTCACAGCAGCGACAGCTTTACGAGGAGCATCAGCACTGCTCTGCCTGAGCAGAACCATCACCGCCATAGGTTGTCAAATAACCCGGATTTAACCCACACAGGTAAGTCCAATGGGGTGCAGGCATGTCCTCTATGCTTACAGCTTCCCGTGGGTGTTGGTTTGATACCGTTTGGGGACAGCCAAGGAGGCATCTGCAGGCAACAAAGGTAGGTGTGTGCTTGTGTGTGTGTTTCCTATGTAGATCCTAAGCCCAGTGTCACATGCAAGTAGGAGGAGTAAGAAGGGTTCCTGGCAAATCCGGGTTATGGATTGCATTTAAAAAGGCCCCGTGGGAGTGCAATGGGCCCCTGTCTTGCTGCTTAGCAATAATGGTATGGGTTTAGGTTCTGCTGTGTGTACTGGTGGTTGACTGCCCCCCAGCCCAGAGTGTGCATGGAAAATTGTCTGGCAGCCTCCCTGACAGCAAGCAGTGATAGTGCCCATGAAGGGGACCTTGTTGGGCCCGCCCCTTTCACGGTTATCGCTTCTCGGCCTTTTGGCTAAGATCAAGTGTAGTATCTGTTCTTATCAGTTTAATATCTGATACGTCCCCTATCTGGGGACCATATATTAAATGGATTTTTGAGAACGGGGGCCGATTTCGAAGCTTGCTTCCGTCGCCCTATGCATTGACCCGATATGGCAGTATCTTCGGGTACAGTGCACCACCCCCTTACAGGGTTAAAAAGAAAGATTCCTACTTTCATTGCTACCTGCTTGCTGGCTAGCCAGCTAGCCAGCCCTGTGGGCCTTGCTGCTGCTGCAGCCAAAAAACAAAAGGTGGTGCTGCTGCTGCTTCTGCTGCTTCTGCTTCTGCTTGTGTCTGGCCCCTGTTGGAGCGTCCAGGCACAGGACTTCTGCTGCTGCTGACTAAATGGCCTCCTTAATTGGATCATTTGAGTAGCCAGCACACCTGTGCAGGTAGGGCATGACATGATAGGCAGCTGCCTTGATAGCGGGTGGGTGCTGAATGTTCCTAATTGACAAAATAAGATTAATGCTTATGAAGAAATATAAAATCTCATCCCTTCCCCAATATCGCGCCACACCCCTACCCCTTAATTCCCTGGTTGAACTTGATGGACATATGTCTTTTTTCGACCGTACTAACTATGTAACTATGTAACATAACATGGGGGGGGGGGGGGTCTCCTGGCTGTTCACACAGGTGTGTCATTGCTGTACATTGACCATGCATTGCTTCTGTGGTATTGCAAAGGCAAAGACAAATGCTTCCAGCCATCCATTGCACTAATGGATTGGTCATCAGCTGGCTGTCTATGTCCCGCATCAATATAGACCAAAGTACAGAGGGTTAGGCTATGCTATTGTGCACCTACCTGATGCATCAGAAGGTGCGAGGCCCTTGCTAAATTCTGTGCACAGACTTTGAGATCTATGCTTTAGACTGTATCTAAACCTGCTCCAACATGGACTGACATTCTGGCCTACTTTCAGCCGATGCGACTTGTCTGTCGCTGAACAGTCGCTTTTTATGTATTCAGCACCTATGTATAATGTTGTAAAAATGCTCTAGAAGCTAAAGTCGCAGAAATGTCACACATATTTGGCCTGCAACTTTCTGTGCGACAAATTCAGACAGGAAAAATCAGTATAAATCCTTAGAAAATTATCCCCCAGTGTCTCCATCTGCTGGCGGTATTGAATAAGCATTGCTGCACTGATGGGGTATGCATTAGACGAAAAAAAAGAAGAAAAAGAAGAATAATACGCCCAGAAAAGAGGCGAAAAGGAGAAAAACGTAAAAAAACGTGAAAAAAAAGTAAGAGGAAGAGAAGGGAAAAAAAGGTGGAAATGGGTTTAAAAGTGATTTCGGCGGAGAAATATATATATATATATATATATATATATATATATATACGCGCACACACACACATATATATAAACGTATTCTCCGTTGAGATATTGCAGCCGCTGCTGTGTCCAGGCCCAGGAGCCTTAGCACTGTGCTGTGATGTCACTCAATACCACTGACATCACTAGGTGTAAACAACATCTCTCCTTTGCTGTGTATGTGACTATGGAGCTGTTTGGTGATGTCGTCTATTATGGCCTTCATAGAAGCAACAGGAGATTGTTGCATCCATCTAGAACCCTCAGAACTACAGTGCTATGATGTCACTCACTTCCACAGGCCTTGCAGAGTGTAAACAACAACAACCCAGCTTTGTTGTGTATGTAACCATAGGGATTTGTGATGTCACCTAGAACCTTCACAGCAGCGACAGCTTTATGAGGAGCATCAGCACTGCTCTGCCTGAGCAGAACCATCACCGCCATAGGTTGTCAAATAACCCGGATTTAACCCACACAGGTAAGTCCAATGGGGTGCAGGCATGTCCTCTATGCTTACAGCTTCCCGTGGGTGTTGGTTTGATACCGTTTGGGGACAGCCAAGGAGGCATCTGCAGGCAACAAAGGTAGGTGTGTGCTTGTGTGTGTGTTTCCTATGCAGATCCTAAGCCCAGTGTCACATGCAAGTAGGAGGAGTAAGAAGGGTTCCTGGCAAATCCGGGTTATGGATTGCATTTAAAAAGGCCCCGTGGGAGTGCAATGGGCCCCTGTCTTGCTGCTTAGCAATAATGGTATGGGTTTAGGTTCTGCTGTGTGTACTGGTGGTTGACTGCCCCCCAGCCCAGAGTGTGCATGGAAAATTGTCTGGCAGCCTCCCTGACAGCAAGCAGTGATAGTGCCCATGAAGGGGACCTTGTTGGGCCCGCCCCTTTCACGGTTATCGCTTCTCGGCCTTTTGGCTAAGATCAAGTGTAGTATCTGTTCTTATCAGTTTAATATCTGATACGTCCCCTATCTGGGGACCATATATTAAATGGATTTTTGAGAACGGGGGCCGATTTCGAAGCTTGCTTCCGTCGCCCTATGCATTGACCCGATATGGCAGTATCTTCGGGTACAGTGCACCACCCCCTTACAGGGTTAAAAAGAAAGATTCCTACTTTCATTGCTACCTGCTTGCTGGCTAGCCAGCTAGCCAGCCCTGTGGGCCTTGCTGCTGCAGCCAAAAAACAAAAGGTGGTGCTGCTGCTGCTGCTTCTGCTGCTTCTGCTTGTGTCTGGCCGCTGTTGGAGCGTCCAGGCACAGGACTTCTGCTGCTGCTGACTAAATGGCCTCCTTAATTGGATCATTTGAGTAGCCAGCACACCTGTGCAGGTAGGGCATGACATGATAGGCAGCTGCCTTGATAGCGGGTGGGTGCTGAATGTTCCTAATTGACAAAATAAGATTAATGCTTATGAAGAAATATAAAATCTCATCCCTTCCCCAATATCGCGCCACACCCCTACCCCTTAATTCCCTGGTTGAACTTGATGGACATATGTCTTTTTTCGACCGTACTAACTATGTAACTATGTAACATAACATGGGGGGGGGGGGGGGGGGTCTCCTGGCTGTTCACACAGGTGTGTCATTGCTGTACATTGACCATGCATTGCTTCTGTGGTATTGCAAAGGCAAAGACAAATGCTTCCAGCCATCCATTGCACTAATGGATTGGTCATCAGCTGGCTGTCTATGTCCCGCATCAATATAGACCAAAGTACAGAGGGTTAGGCTATGCTATTGTGCACCTACCTGATGCATCAGAAGGTGCGAGGCCCTTGCTAAATTCTGTGCACAGACTTTGAGATCTATACTTTAGACTGTATCTAAACCTGCTCCAACATGGACTGACATTCTGGCCTACTTTCAGCCGATGCGACTTGTCTGTCGCTGAACAGTCGCTTTTTATGTATTCAGCACCTATGTATAATGTTGTAAAAATGCTCTAGAAGCTAAAGTCGCAGAAATGTCACACATATTTGGCCTGCAACTTTCTGTGCGACAAATTCAGACAGGAAAAATCAGTATAAATCCTTAGAAAATTATCCCCCAGTGTCTCCATCTGCTGGCGGTATTGAATAAGCATTGCTGCACTGATGGGGTATGCATTAGACGAAAAAAAAGAAGAAAAAGAAGAATAATACGCCCAGAAAAGAGGCGAAAAGGAGAAAAACGTAAAAAAACGTGAAAAAAAAGTAAGAGGAAGAGAAGGGAAAAAAAGGTGGAAATGGGTTTAAAAGTGATTTCGGCGGAGAAATATATATATATATATATATATATATATATATATATATATATACGCGCACACACACACATATATATAAACGTATTCTCCGTTGAGATATTGCAGCCGCTGCTGTGTCCAGGCCCAGGAGCCTTAGCACTGTGCTGTGATGTCACTCAATACCACTGACATCACTAGGTGTAAACAACATCTCTCCTTTGCTGTGTATGTGACTATGGAGCTGTTTGGTGATGTCGTCTATTATGGCCTTCATAGAAGCAACAGGAGATTGTTGCATCCATCTAGAACCCTCAGAACTACAGTGCTATGATGTCACTCACTTCCACAGGCCTTGCAGAGTGTAAACAACAACAACCCAGCTTTGTTGTGTATGTAACCATAGGGATTTGTGATGTCACCTAGAACCTTCACAGCAGCGACAGCTTTATGAGGAGCATCAGCACTGCTCTGCCTGAGCAGAACCATCACCGCCATAGGTTGTCAAATAACCCGGATTTAACCCACACAGGTAAGTCCAATGGG
The DNA here is from genome assembly GCF_029499605.1 of Hyla sarda. Classification (NCBI taxonomy): domain Eukaryota; kingdom Metazoa; phylum Chordata; class Amphibia; order Anura; family Hylidae; genus Hyla; species Hyla sarda. Next base: position 95,219 of record NW_026610907.1, read on the forward strand.
GTGCAGGCATGTCCTCTATGCTTACAGCTTCCCGTGGGTGTTGGTTTGATACCGTTTGGGGACAGCCAAGGAGGCATCTGCAGGCAACAAAGGTAGGTGTGTGCTTGTGTGTGTGTTTCCTATGCAGATCCTAAGCCCAGTGTCACATGCAAGTAGGAGGAGTAAGAAGGGTTCCTGGCAAATCCGGGTTATGGATTGCATTTAAAAAGGCCCCGTGGGAGTGCAATGGGCCCCTGTCTTGCTGCTTAGCAATAATGGTATGGGTTTAGGTTCTGCTGTGTGTACTGGTGGTTGACTGCCCCCCAGCCCAGAGTGTGCATGGAAAATTGTCTGGCAGCCTCCCTGACAGCAAGCAGTGATAGTGCCCATGAAGGGGACCTTGTTGGGCCCGCCCCTTTCACGGTTATCGCTTCTCGGCCTTTTGGCTAAGATCAAGTGTAGTATCTGTTCTTATCAGTTTAATATCTGATACGTCCCCTATCTGGGGACCATATATTAAATGGATTTTTGAGAACGGGGGCCGATTTCGAAGCTTGCTTCCGTCGCCCTATGCATTGACCCGATATGGCAGTATCTTCGGGTACAGTGCACCACCCCCTTACAGGGTTAAAAAGAAAGATTCCTACTTTCATTGCTACCTGCTTGCTGGCTAGCCAGCTAGCCAGCCCTGTGGGCCTTGCTGCTGCAGCCAAAAAACAAAAGGTGGTGCTGCTGCTGCTGCTTCTGCTGCTTCTGCTTGTGTCTGGCCGCTGTTGGAGCGTCCAGGCACAGGACTTCTGCTGCTGCTGACTAAATGGCCTCCTTAATTGGATCATTTGAGTAGCCAGCACACCTGTGCAGGTAGGGCATGACATGATAGGCAGCTGCCTTGATAGCGGGTGGGTGCTGAATGTTCCTAATTGACAAAATAAGATTAATGCTTATGAAGAAATATAAAATCTCATCCCTTCCCCAATATCGCGCCACACCCCTACCCCTTAATTCCCTGGTTGAACTTGATGGACATATGTCTTTTTTCGACCGTACTAACTATGTAACTATGTAACATAACATGGGGGGGGGGGGGGTCTCCTGGCTGTTCACACAGGTGTGTCATTGCTGTACATTGACCATGCATTGCTTCTGTGGTATTGCAAAGGCAAAGACAAATGCTTCCAGCCATCCATTGCACTAATGGATTGGTCATCAGCTGGCTGTCTATGTCCCGCATCAATATAGACCAAAGTACAGAGGGTTAGGCTATGCTATTGTGCACCTACCTGATGCATCAGAAGGTGCGAGGCCCTTGCTAAATTCTGTGCACAGACTTTGAGATCTATACTTTAGACTGTATCTAAACCTGCTCCAACATGGACTGACATTCTGGCCTACTTTCAGCCGATGCGACTTGTCTGTCGCTGAACAGTCGCTTTTTATGTATTCAGCACCTATGTATAATGTTGTAAAAATGCTCTAGAAGCTAAAGTCGCAGAAATGTCACACATATTTGGCCTGCAACTTTCTGTGCGACAAATTCAGACAGGAAAAATCAGTATAAATCCTTAGAAAATTATCCCCCAGTGTCTCCATCTGCTGGCGGTATTGAATAAGCATTGCTGCACTGATGGGGTATGCATTAGACGAAAAAAAAGAAGAAAAAGAAGAATAATACGCCCAGAAAAGAGGCGAAAAGGAGAAAAACGTAAAAAAACGTGAAAAAAAAGTAAGAGGAAGAGAAGGGAAAAAAAGGTGGAAATGGGTTTAAAAGTGATTTCGGCGGAGAAATATATATATATATATATATATATATATATATATATATATATATATATATATATACGCGCACACACACACATATATATAAACGTATTCTCCGTTGAGATATTGCAGCCGCTGCTGTGTCCAGGCCCAGGAGCCTTAGCACTGTGCTGTGATGTCACTCAATACCACTGACATCACTAGGTGTAAACAACATCTCTCCTTTGCTGTGTATGTGACTATGGAGCTGTTTGGTGATGTCGTCTATTATGGCCTTCATAGAAGCAACAGGAGATTGTTGCATCCATCTAGAACCCTCAGAACTACAGTGCTATGATGTCACTCACTTCCACAGGCCTTGCAGAGTGTAAACAACAACAACCCAGCTTTGTTGTGTATGTAACCATAGGGATTTGTGATGTCACCTAGAACCTTCACAGCAGCGACAGCTTTATGAGGAGCATCAGCACTGCTCTGCCTGAGCAGAACCATCACCGCCATAGGTTGTCAAATAACCCGGATTTAACCCACACAGGTAAGTCCAATGGGGTGCAGGCATGTCCTCTATGCTTACAGCTTCCCGTGGGTGTTGGTTTGATACCGTTTGGGGACAGCCAAGGAGGCATCTGCAGGCAACAAAGGTAGGTGTGTGCTTGTGTGTGTGTTTCCTATGCAGATCCTAAGCCCAGTGTCACATGCAAGTAGGAGGAGTAAGAAGGGTTCCTGGCAAATCCGGGTTATGGATTGCATTTAAAAAGGCCCCGTGGGAGTGCAATGGGCCCCTGTCTTGCTGCTTAGCAATAATGGTATGGGTTTAGGTTCTGCTGTGTGTACTGGTGGTTGACTGCCCCCCAGCCCAGAGTGTGCATGGAAAATTGTCTGGCAGCCTCCCTGACAGCAAGCAGTGATAGTGCCCATGAAGGGGACCTTGTTGGGCCCGCCCCTTTCACGGTTATCGCTTCTCGGCCTTTTGGCTAAGATCAAGTGTAGTATCTGTTCTTATCAGTTTAATATCTGATACGTCCCCTATCTGGGGACCATATATTAAATGGATTTTTGAGAACGGGGGCCGATTTCGAAGCTTGCTTCCGTCGCCCTATGCATTGACCCGATATGGCAGTATCTTCGGGTACAGTGCACCACCCCCTTACAGGGTTAAAAAGAAAGATTCCTACTTTCATTGCTACCTGCTTGCTGGCTAGCCAGCTAGCCAGCCCTGTGGGCCTTGCTGCTGCAGCCAAAAACCAAAAGGTGGTGCTGCTGCTGCTGCTTCTGCTGCTTCTGCTTGTGTCTGGCCGCTGTTGGAGCGTCCAGGCACAGGACTTCTGCTGCTGCTGACTAAATGGCCTCCTTAATTGGATCATTTGAGTAGCCAGCACACCTGTGCAGGTAGGGCATGACATGATAGGCAGCTGCCTTGATAGCGGGTGGGTGCTGAATGTTCCTAATTGACAAAATAAGATTAATGCTTATGAAGAAATATAAAATCTCATCCCTTCCCCAATATCGCGCCACACCCCTACCCCTTAATTCCCTGGTTGAACTTGATGGACATATGTCTTTTTTCGACCGTACTAACTATGTAACTATGTAACATAACATGGGGGGGGGGGGGGGTCTCCTGGCTGTTCACACAGGTGTGTCATTGCTGTACATTGACCATGCATTGCTTCTGTGGTATTGCAAAGGCAAAGACAAATGCTTCCAGCCATCCATTGCACTAATGGATTGGTCATCAGCTGGCTGTCTATGTCCCGCATCAATATAGACCAAAGTACAGAGGGTTAGGCTATGCTATTGTGCACCTACCTGATGCATCAGAAGGTGCGAGGCCCTTGCTAAATTCTGTGCACAGACTTTGAGATCTATACTTTAGACTGTATCTAAACCTGCTCCAACATGGACTGACATTCTGGCCTACTTTCAGCCGATGCGACTTGTCTGTCGCTGAACAGTCGCTTTTTATGTATTCAGCACCTATGTATAATGTTGTAAAAATGCTCTAGAAGCTAAAGTCGCAGAAATGTCACACATATTTGGCCTGCAACTTTCTGTGCGACAAATTCAGACAGGAAAAATCAGTATAAATCCTTAGAAAATTATCCCCCAGTGTCTCCATCTGCTGGCGGTATTGAATAAGCATTGCTGCACTGATGGGGTATGCATTAGACGAAAAAAAAGAAGAAAAAGAAGAATAATACGCCCAGAAAAGAGGCGAAAAGGAGAAAAACGTAAAAAAACGTGAAAAAAAAGTAAGAGGAAGAGAAGGGAAAAAAAGGTGGAAATGGGTTTAAAAGTGATTTCGGCGGAGAAATATATATATATATATATATATATATATATATATATATATATATATATACGCGCACACACACACATATATATAAACGTATTCTCCGTTGAGATATTGCAGCCGCTGCTGTGTCCAGGCCCAGGAGCCTTAGCACTGTGCTGTGATGTCACTCAATACCACTGACATCACTAGGTGTAAACAACATCTCTCCTTTGCTGTGTATGTGACTATGGAGCTGTTTGGTGATGTCGTCTATTATGGCCTTCATAGAAGCAACAGGAGATTGTTGCATCCATCTAGAACCCTCAGAACTACAGTGCTATGATGTCACTCACTTCCACAGGCCTTGCAGAGTGTAAACAACAACAACCCAGCTTTGTTGTGTATGTAACCATAGGGATTTGTGATGTCACCTAGAACCTTCACAGCAGCGACAGCTTTATGAGGAGCATCAGCACTGCTCTGCCTGAGCAGAACCATCACCGCCATAGGTTGTCAAACAACCCGGATTTAACCCACACAGGTAAGTCCAATGGGGTGCAGGCATGTCCTCTATGCTTACAGCTTCCCGTGGGTGTTGGTTTGATACCGTTTGGGGACAGCCAAGGAGGCATCTGCAGGCAACAAAGGTAGGTGTGTGCTTGTGTGTGTGTTTCCTATGCAGATCCTAAGCCCAGTGTCACATGCAAGTAGGAGGAGTAAGAAGGGTTCCTGGCAAATCCGGGTTATGGATTGCATTTAAAAAGGCCCCGTGGGAGTGCAATGGGCCCCTGTCTTGCTGCTTAGCAATAATGGTATGGGTTTAGGTTCTGCTGTGTGTACTGGTGGTTGACTGCCCCCCAGCCCAGAGTGTGCATGGAAAATTGTCTGGCAGCCTCCCTGACAGCAAGCAGTGATAGTGCCCATGAAGGGGACCTTGTTGGGCCCGCCCCTTTCACGGTTATCGCTTCTCGGCCTTTTGGCTAAGATCAAGTGTAGTATCTGTTCTTATCAGTTTAATATCTGATACGTCCCCTATCTGGGGACCATATATTAAATGGATTTTTGAGAACGGGGGCCGATTTCGAAGCTTGCTTCCGTCGCCCTATGCATTGACCCGATATGGCAGTATCTTCGGGTACAGTGCACCACCCCCTTACAGGGTTAAAAAGAAAGATTCCTACTTTCATTGCTACCTGCTTGCTGGCTAGCCAGCTAGCCAGCCCTGTGGGCCTTGCTGCTGCAGCCAAAAAACAAAAGGTGGTGCTGCTGCTGCTGCTTCTGCTTGTGTCTGGCCGCTGTTGGAGCGTCCAGGCACAGGACTTCTGCTGCTGCTGACTAAATGGCCTCCTTAATTGGATCATTTGAGTAGCCAGCACACCTGTGCAGGTAGGGCATGACATGATAGGCAGCTGCCTTGATAGCGGGTGGGTGCTGAATGTTCCTAATTGACAAAATAAGATTAATGCTTATGAAGAAATATAAAATCTCATCCCTTCCCCAATATCGCGCCACACCCCTACCCCTTAATTCCCTGGTTGAACTTGATGGACATATGTCTTTTTTCGACCGTACTAACTATGTAACTATGTAACATAACATGGGGGGGGGGGGGGGGTCTCCTGGCTGTTCACACAGGTGTGTCATTGCTGTACATTGACCATGCATTGCTTCTGTGGTATTGCAAAGGCAAAGACAAATGCTTCCAGCCATCCATTGCACTAATGGATTGGTCATCAGCTGGCTGTCTATGTCCCGCATCAATATAGACCAAAGTACAGAGGGTTAGGCTATGCTATTGTGCACCTACCTGATGCATCAGAAGGTGCGAGGCCCTTGCTAAATTCTGTGCACAGACTTTGAGATCTATACTTTAGACTGTATCTAAACCTGCTCCAACATGGACTGACATTCTGGCCTACTTTCAGCCGATGCGACTTGTCTGTCGCTGAACAGTCGCTTTTTATGTATTCAGCACCTATGTATAATGTTGTAAAAATGCTCTAGAAGCTAAAGTCGCAGAAATGTCACACATATTTGGCCTGCAACTTTCTGTGCGACAAATTCAGACAGGAAAAATCAGTATAAATCCTTAGAAAATTATCCCCCAGTGTCTCCATCTGCTGGCGGTATTGAATAAGCATTGCTGCACTGATGGGGTATGCATTAGACGAAAAAAAAGAAGAAAAAGAAGAATAATACGCCCAGAAAAGAGGCGAAAAGGAGAAAAACGTAAAAAAACGTGAAAAAAAAGTAAGAGGAAGAGAAGGGAAAAAAAGGTGGAAATGGGTTTAAAAGTGATTTCGGCGGAGAAATATATATATATATATATATATATATATATATATATATATATATATACGCGCACACACACACATATATATAAACGTATTCTCCGTTGAGATATTGCAGCCGCTGCTGTGTCCAGGCCCAGGAGCCTTAGCACTGTGCTGTGATGTCACTCAATACCACTGACATCACTAGGTGTAAACAACATCTCTCCTTTGCTGTGTATGTGACTATGGAGCTGTTTGGTGATGTCGTCTATTATGGCCTTCATAGAAGCAACAGGAGATTGTTGCATCCATCTAGAACCCTCAGAACTACAGTGCTATGATGTCACTCACTTCCACAGGCCTTGCAGAGTGTAAACAACAACAACCCAGCTTTGTTGTGTATGTAACCATAGGGATTTGTGATGTCACCTAGAACCTTCACAGCAGCGACAGCTTTATGAGGAGCATCAGCACTGCTCTGCCTGAGCAGAACCATCACCGCCATAGGTTGTCAAATAACCCGGATTTAACCCACACAGGTAAGTCCAATGGGGTGCAGGCATGTCCTCTATGCTTACAGCTTCCCGTGGGTGTTGGTTTGATACCGTTTGGGGACAGCCAAGGAGGCATCTGCAGGCAACAAAGGTAGGTGTGTGCTTGTGTGTGTGTTTCCTATGCAGATCCTAAGCCCAGTGTCACATGCAAGTAGGAGGAGTAAGAAGGGTTCCTGGCAAATCCGGGTTATGGATTGCATTTAAAAAGGCCCCGTGGGAGTGCAATGGGCCCCTGTCTTGCTGCTTAGCAATAATGGTATGGGTTTAGGTTCTGCTGTGTGTACTGGTGGTTGACTGCCCCCCAGCCCAGAGTGTGCATGGAAAATTGTCTGGCAGCCTCCCTGACAGCAAGCAGTGATAGTGCCCATGAAGGGGACCTTGTTGGGCCCGCCCCTTTCACGGTTATCGCTTCTCGGCCTTTTGGCTAAGATCAAGTGTAGTATCTGTTCTTATCAGTTTAATATCTGATACGTCCCCTATCTGGGGACCATATATTAAATGGATTTTTGAGAACGGGGGCCGATTTCGAAGCTTGCTTCCGTCGCCCTATGCATTGACCCGATATGGCAGTATCTTCGGGTACAGTGCACCACCCCCTTACAGGGTTAAAAAGAAAGATTCCTACTTTCATTGCTACCTGCTTGCTGGCTAGCCAGCTAGCCAGCCCTGTGGGCCTTGCTGCTGCAGCCAAAAAACAAAAGGTGGTGCTGCTGCTGCTGCTTCTGCTGCTTCTGCTTGTGTCTGGCCGCTGTTGGAGCGTCCAGGCACAGGACTTCTGCTGCTGCTGACTAAATGGCCTCCTTAATTGGATCATTTGAGTAGCCAGCACACCTGTGCAGGTAGGGCATGACATGATAGGCAGCTGCCTTGATAGCGGGTGGGTGCTGAATGTTCCTAATTGACAAAATAAGATTAATGCTTATGAAGAAATATAAAATCTCATCCCTTCCCCAATATCGCGCCACACCCCTACCCCTTAATTCCCTGGTTGAACTTGATGGACATATGTCTTTTTTCGACCGTACTAACTATGTAACTATGTAACATAACATGGGGGGGGGGGTCTCCTGGCTGTTCACACAGGTGTGTCATTGCTGTACATTGACCATGCATTGCTTCTGTGGTATTGCAAAGGCAAAGACAAATGCTTCCAGCCATCCATTGCACTAATGGATTGGTCATCAGCTGGCTGTCTATGTCCCGCATCAATATAGACCAAAGTACAGAGGGTTAGGCTATGCTATTGTGCACCTACCTGATGCATCAGAAGGTGCGAGGCCCTTGCTAAATTCTGTGCACAGACTTTGAGATCTATACTTTAGACTGTATCTAAACCTGCTCCAACATGGACTGACATTCTGGCCTACTTTCAGCCGATGCGACTTGTCTGTCGCTGAACAGTCGCTTTTTATGTATTCAGCACCTATGTATAATGTTGTAAAAATGCTCTAGAAGCTAAAGTCGCAGAAATGTCACACATATTTGGCCTGCAACTTTCTGTGCGACAAATTCAGACAGGAAAAATCAGTATAAATCCTTAGAAAATTATCCCCCAGTGTCTCCATCTGCTGGCGGTATTGAATAAGCATTGCTGCACTGATGGGGTATGCATTAGACGAAAAAAAAGAAGAAAAAGAAGAATAATACGCCCAGAAAAGAGGCGAAAAGGAGAAAAACGTAAAAAAACGTGAAAAAAAAGTAAGAGGAAGAGAAGGGAAAAAATGGTGGAAATGGGTTTAAAAGTGATTTCGGCGGAGAAATATATATATATATATATATATATATATATATATACGCGCACACACACACATATATATAAACGTATTCTCCGTTGAGATATTGCAGCCGCTGCTGTGTCCAGGCCCAGGAGCCTTAGCACTGTGCTGTGATGTCACTCAATACCACTGACATCACTAGGTGTAAACAACATCTCTCCTTTGCTGTGTATGTGACTATGGAGCTGTTTGGTGATGTCGTCTATTATGGCCTTCATAGAAGCAACAGGAGATTGTTGCATCCATCTAGAACCCTCAGAACTACAGTGCTATGATGTCACTCACTTCCACAGGCCTTGCAGAGTGTAAACAACAACAACCCAGCTTTGTTGTGTATGTAACCATAGGGATTTGTGATGTCACCTAGAATCTTCACAGCAGCGACAGCTTTATGAGGAGCATCAGCACTGCTCTGCCTGAGCAGAACCATCACCGCCATAGGTTGTCAAATAACCCGGATTTAACCCACACAGGTAAGTCCAATGGGGTGCAGGCATGTCCTCTATGCTTACAGCTTCCCGTGGGTGTTGGTTTGATACCGTTTGGGGACAGCCAAGGAGGCATCTGCAGGCAACAAAGGTAGGTGTGTGCTTGTGTGTGTGTTTCCTATGCAGATCCTAAGCCCAGTGTCACATGCAAGTAGGAGGAGTAAGAAGGGTTCCTGGCAAATCCGGGTTATGGATTGCATTTAAAAAGGCCCCGTGGGAGTGCAATGGGCCCCTGTCTTGCTGCTTAGCAATAATGGTATGGGTTTAGGTTCTGCTGTGTGTACTGGTGGTTGACTGCCCCCCAGCCCAGAGTGTGCATGGAAAATTGTCTGGCAGCCTCCCTGACAGCAAGCAGTGATAGTGCCCATGAAGGGGACCTTGTTGGGCCCGCCCCTTTCACGGTTATCGCTTCTCGGCCTTTTGGCTAAGATCAAGTGTAGTATCTGTTCTTATCAGTTTAATATCTGATACGTCCCCTATCTGGGGACCATATATTAAATGGATTTTTGAGAACGGGGGCCGATTTCGAAGCTTGCTTCCGTCGCCCTATGCATTGACCCGATATGGCAGTATCTTCGGGTACAGTGCACCACCCCCTTACAGGGTTAAAAAGAAAGATTCCTACTTTCATTGCTACCTGCTTGCTGGCTAGCCAGCTAGCCAGCCCTGTGGGCCTTGCTGCTGCAGCCAAAAAACAAAAGGTGGTGCTGCTGCTGCTGCTTCTGCTGCTTCTGCTTGTGTCTGGCCGCTGTTGGAGCGTCCAGGCACAGGACTTCTGCTGCTGCTGACTAAATGGCCTCCTTAATTGGATCATTTGAGTAGCCAGCACACCTGTGCAGGTAGGGCATGACATGATAGGCAGCTGCCTTGATAGCGGGTGGGTGCTGAATGTTCCTAATTGACAAAATAAGATTAATGCTTATGAAGAAATATAAAATCTCATCCCTTCCCCAATATCGCGCCACACCCCTACCCCTTAATTCCCTGGTTGAACTTGATGGACATATGTCTTTTTTCGACCGTACTAACTATGTAACTATGTAACATAACATGGGGGGGGGGGGGGGTCTCCTGGCTGTTCACACAGGTGTGTCATTGCTGTACATTGACCATGCATTGCTTCTGTGGTATTGCAAAGGCAAAGACAAATGCTTCCAGCCATCCATTGCACTAATGGATTGGTCATCAGCTGGCTGTCTATGTCCCGCATCAATATAGACCAAAGTACAGAGGGTTAGGCTATGCTATTGTGCACCTACCTGATGCATCAGAAGGTGCGAGGCCCTTGCTAAATTCTGTGCACAGACTTTGAGATCTATACTTTAGACTGTATCTAAACCTGCTCCAACATGGACTGACATTCTGGCCTACTTTCAGCCGATGCGACTTGTCTGTCGCTGAACAGTCGCTTTTTATGTATTCAGCACCTATGTATAATGTTGTAAAAATGCTCTAGAAGCTAAAGTCGCAGAAATGTCACACATATTTGGCCTGCAACTTTCTGTGCGACAAATTCAGACAGGAAAAATCAGTATAAATCCTTAGAAAATTATCCCCCAGTGTCTCCATCTGCTGGCGGTATTGAATAAGCATTGCTGCACTGATGGGGTATGCATTAGACGAAAAAAAAGAAGAAAAAGAAGAATAATACGCCCAGAAAAGAGGCGAAAAGGAGAAAAACGTAAAAAAACGTGAAAAAAAAGTAAGAGGAAGAGAAGGGAAAAAAAGGTGGAAATGGGTTTAAAAGTGATTTCGGCGGAGAAATATATATATATATATATATATATATATATATATATATATATATATATATATACGCGCACACACACACATATATATAAACGTATTCTCCGTTGAGATATTGCAGCCGCTGCTGTGTCCAGGCCCAGGAGCCTTAGCACTGTGCTGTGATGTCACTCAATACCACTGACATCACTAGGTGTAAACAACATCTCTCCTTTGCTGTGTATGTGACTATGGAGCTGTTTGGTGATGTCGTCTATTATGGCCTTCATAGAAGCAACAGGAGATTGTTGCATCCATCTAGAACCCTCAGAACTACAGTGCTATGATGTCACTCACTTCCACAGGCCTTGCAGAGTGTAAACAACAACAACCCAGCTTTGTTGTGTATGTAACCATAGGGATTTGTGATGTCACCTAGAACCTTCACAGCAGCGACAGCTTTATGAGGAGCATCAGCACTGCTCTGCCTGAGCAGAACCATCACCGCCATAGGTTGTCAAACAACCCGGATTTAACCCACACAGGTAAGTCCAATGGGGTGCAGGCATGTCCTCTATGCTTACAGCTTCCCGTGGGTGTTGGTTTGATACCGTTTGGGGACAGCCAAGGAGGCATCTGCAGGCAACAAAGGTAGGTGTGTGCTTGTGTGTGTGTTTCCTATGCAGATCCTAAGCCCAGTGTCACATGCAAGTAGGAGGAGTAAGAAGGGTTCCTGGCAAATCCGGGTTATGGATTGCATTTAAAAAGGCCCCGTGGGAGTGCAATGGGCCCCTGTCTTGCTGCTTAGCAATAATGGTATGGGTTTAGGTTCTGCTGTGTGTACTGGTGGTTGACTGCCCCCCAGCCCAGAGTGTGCATGGAAAATTGTCTGGCAGCCTCCCTGACAGCAAGCAGTGATAGTGCCCATGAAGGGGACCTTGTTGGGCCCGCCCCTTTCACGGTTATCGCTTCTCGGCCTTTTGGCTAAGATCAAGTGTAGTATCTGTTCTTATCAGTTTAATATCTGATACGTCCCTTATCTGGGGACCATATATTAAATGGATTTTTGAGAACGGGGGCCGATTTCGAAGCTTGCTTCCGTCGCCCTATGCATTGACCCGATATGGCAGTATCTTCGGGTACAGTGCACCACCCCCTTACAGGGTTAAAAAGAAAGATTCCTACTTTCATTGCTACCTGCTTGCTGGCTAGCCAGCTAGCCAGCCCTGTGGGCCTTGCTGCTGCAGCCAAAAAACAAAAGGTGGTGCTGCTGCTGCTGCTTCTGCTTGTGTCTGGCCGCTGTTGGAGCGTCCAGGCACAGGACTTCTGCTGCTGCTGACTAAATGGCCTCCTTAATTGGATCATTTGAGTAGCCAGCACACCTGTGCAGGTAGGGCATGACATGATAGGCAGCTGCCTTGATAGCGGGTGGGTGCTGAATGTTCCTAATTGACAAAATAAGATTAATGCTTATGAAGAAATATAAAATCTCATCCCTTCCCCAATATCGCGCCACACCCCTACCCCTTAATTCCCTGGTTGAACTTGATGGACATATGTCTTTTTTCGACCGTACTAACTATGTAACTATGTAACATAACATGGGGGGGGGGGGGGGGGTCTCCTGGCTGTTCACACAGGTGTGTCATTGCTGTACATTGACCATGCATTGCTTCTGTGGTATTGCAAAGGCAAAGACAAATGCTTCCAGCCATCCATTGCACTAATGGATTGGTCATCAGCTGGCTGTCTATGTCCCGCATCAATATAGACCAAAGTACAGAGGGTTAGGCTATGCTATTGTGCACCTACCTGATGCATCAGAAGGTGCGAGGCCCTTGCTAAATTCTGTGCACAGACTTTGAGATCTATACTTTAGACTGTATCTAAACCTGCTCCAACATGGACTGACATTCTGGCCTACTTTCAGCCGATGCGACTTGTCTGTCGCTGAACAGTCGCTTTTTATGTATTCAGCACCTATGTATAATGTTGTAAAAATGCTCTAGAAGCTAAAGTCGCAGAAATGTCACACATATTTGGCCTGCAACTTTCTGTGCGACAAATTCAGACAGGAAAAATCAGTATAAATCCTTAGAAAATTATCCCCCAGTGTCTCCATCTGCTGGCGGTATTGAATAAGCATTGCTGCACTGATGGGGTATGCATTAGACGAAAAAAAAGAAGAAAAAGAAGAATAATACGCCCAGAAAAGAGGCGAAAAGGAGAAAAACGTAAAAAAACGTGAAAAAAAAGTAAGAGGAAGAGAAGGGAAAAAATGGTGGAAATGGGTTTAAAAGTGATTTCGGCGGAGAAATATATATATATATATATATATATATATATATATACGCGCACACACACACATATATATAAACGTATTCTCCGTTGAGATATTGCAGCCGCTGCTGTGTCCAGGCCCAGGAGCCTTAGCACTGTGCTGTGATGTCACTCAATACCACTGACATCACTAGGTGTAAACAACATCTCTCCTTTGCTGTGTATGTGACTATGGAGCTGTTTGGTGATGTCGTCTATTATGGCCTTCATAGAAGCAACAGGAGATTGTTGCATCCATCTAGAACCCTCAGAACTACAGTGCTATGATGTCACTCACTTCCACAGGCCTTGCAGAGTGTAAACAACAACAACCCAGCTTTGTTGTGTATGTAACCATAGGGATTTGTGATGTCACCTAGAATCTTCACAGCAGCGACAGCTTTATGAGGAGCATCAGCACTGCTCTGCCTGAGCAGAACCATCACCGCCATAGGTTGTCAAATAACCCGGATTTAACCCACACAGGTAAGTCCAATGGGGTGCAGGCATGTCCTCTATGCTTACAGCTTCCCGTGGGTGTTGGTTTGATACCGTTTGGGGACAGCCAAGGAGGCATCTGCAGGCAACAAAGGTAGGTGTGTGCTTGTGTGTGTGTTTCCTATGCAGATCCTAAGCCCAGTGTCACATGCAAGTAGGAGGAGTAAGAAGGGTTCCTGGCAAATCCGGGTTATGGATTGCATTTAAAAAGGCCCCGTGGGAGTGCAATGGGCCCCTGTCTTGCTGCTTAGCAATAATGGTATGGGTTTAGGTTCTGCTGTGTGTACTGGTGGTTGACTGCCCCCCAGCCCAGAGTGTGCATGGAAAATTGTCTGGCAGCCTCCCTGACAGCAAGCAGTGATAGTGCCCATGAAGGGGACCTTGTTGGGCCCGCCCCTTTCACGGTTATCGCTTCTCGGCCTTTTGGCTAAGATCAAGTGTAGTATCTGTTCTTATCAGTTTAATATCTGATACGTCCCCTATCTGGGGACCATATATTAAATGGATTTTTGAGAACGGGGGCCGATTTCGAAGCTTGCTTCCGTCGCCCTATGCATTGACCCGATATGGCAGTATCTTCGGGTACAGTGCACCACCCCCTTACAGGGTTAAAAAGAAAGATTCCTACTTTCATTGCTACCTGCTTGCTGGCTAGCCAGCTAGCCAGCCCTGTGGGCCTTGCTGCTGCAGCCAAAAAACAAAAGGTGGTGCTGCTGCTGCTGCTTCTGCTGCTTCTGCTTGTGTCTGGCCGCTGTTGGAGCGTCCAGGCACAGGACTTCTGCTGCTGCTGACTAAATGGCCTCCTTAATTGGATCATTTGAGTAGCCAGCACACCTGTGCAGGTAGGGCATGACATGATAGGCAGCTGCCTTGATAGCGGGTGGGTGCTGAATGTTCCTAATTGACAAAATAAGATTAATGCTTATGAAGAAATATAAAATCTCATCCCTTCCCCAATATCGCGCCACACCCCTACCCCTTAATTCCCTGGTTGAACTTGATGGACATATGTCTTTTTTCGACCGTACTAACTATGTAACTATGTAACATAACATGGGGGGGGGGGGGGGTCTCCTGGCTGTTCACACAGGTGTGTCATTGCTGTACATTGACCATGCATTGCTTCTGTGGTATTGCAAAGGCAAAGACAAATGCTTCCAGCCATCCATTGCACTAATGGATTGGTCATCAGCTGGCTGTCTATGTCCCGCATCAATATAGACCAAAGTACAGAGGGTTAGGCTATGCTATTGTGCACCTACCTGATGCATCAGAAGGTGCGAGGCCCTTGCTAAATTCTGTGCACAGACTTTGAGATCTATACTTTAGACTGTATCTAAACCTGCTCCAACATGGACTGACATTCTGGCCTACTTTCAGCCGATGCGACTTGTCTGTCGCTGAACAGTCGCTTTTTATGTATTCAGCACCTATGTATAATGTTGTAAAAATGCTCTAGAAGCTAAAGTCGCAGAAATGTCACACATATTTGGCCTGCAACTTTCTGTGCGACAAATTCAGACAGGAAAAATCAGTATAAATCCTTAGAAAATTATCCCCCAGTGTCTCCATCTGCTGGCGGTATTGAATAAGCATTGCTGCACTGATGGGGTATGCATTAGACGAAAAAAAAGAAGAAAAAGAAGAATAATACGCCCAGAAAAGAGGCGAAAAGGAGAAAAACGTAAAAAAACGTGAAAAAAAAGTAAGAGGAAGAGAAGGGAAAAAAAGGTGGAAATGGGTTTAAAAGTGATTTCGGCGGAGAAATATATATATATATATATATATATATATATATATATATATATATATACGCGCACACACACACATATATATAAACGTATTCTCCGTTGAGATATTGCAGCCGCTGCTGTGTCCAGGCCCAGGAGCCTTAGCACTGTGCTGTGATGTCACTCAATACCACTGACATCACTAGGTGTAAACAACATCTCTCCTTTGCTGTGTATGTGACTATGGAGCTGTTTGGTGATGTCGTCTATTATGGCCTTCATAGAAGCAACAGGAGATTGTTGCATCCATCTAGAACCCTCAGAACTACAGTGCTATGATGTCACTCACTTCCACAGGCCTTGCAGAGTGTAAACAACAACAACCCAGCTTTGTTGTGTATGTAACCATAGGGATTTGTGATGTCACCTAGAACCTTCACAGCAGCGACAGCTTTATGAGGAGCATCAGCACTGCTCTGCCTGAGCAGAACCATCACCGCCATAGGTTGTCAAATAACCCGGATTTAACCCACACAGGTAAGTCCAATGGGGTGCAGGCATGTCCTCTATGCTTACAGCTTCCCGTGGGTGTTGGTTTGATACCGTTTGGGGACAGCCAAGGAGGCATCTGCAGGCAACAAAGGTAGGTGTGTGCTTGTGTGTGTGTTTCCTATGCAGATCCTAAGCCCAGTGTCACATGCAAGTAGGAGGAGTAAGAAGGGTTCCTGGCAAATCCGGGTTATGGATTGCATTTAAAAAGGCCCCGTGGGAGTGCAATGGGCCCCTGTCTTGCTGCTTAGCAATAATGGTATGGGTTTAGGTTCTGCTGTGTGTACTGGTGGTTGACTGCCCCCCAGCCCAGAGTGTGCATGGAAAATTGTCTGGCAGCCTCCCTGACAGCAAGCAGTGATAGTGCCCATGAAGGGGACCTTGTTGGGCCCGCCCCTTTCACGGTTATCGCTTCTCGGCCTTTTGGCTAAGATCAAGTGTAGTATCTGTTCTTATCAGTTTAATATCTGATACGTCCCCTATCTGGGGACCATATATTAAATGGATTTTTGAGAACGGGGGCCGATTTCGAAGCTTGCTTCCGTCGCCCTATGCATTGACCCGATATGGCAGTATCTTCGGGTACAGTGCACCACCCCCTTACAGGGTTAAAAAGAAAGATTCCTACTTTCATTGCTACCTGCTTGCTGGCTAGCCAGCTAGCCAGCCCTGTGGGCCTTGCTGCTGCAGCCAAAAAACAAAAGGTGGTGCTGCTGCTGCTGCTTCTGCTGCTTCTGCTTGTGTCTGGCCGCTGTTGGAGCGTCCAGGCACAGGACTTCTGCTGCTGCTGACTAAATGGCCTCCTTAATTGGATCATTTGAGTAGCCAGCACACCTGTGCAGGTAGGGCATGACATGATAGGCAGCTGCCTTGATAGCGGGTGGGTGCTGAATGTTCCTAATTGACAAAATAAGATTAATGCTTATGAAGAAATATAAAATCTCATCCCTTCCCCAATATCGCGCCACACCCCTACCCCTTAATTCCCTGGTTGAACTTGATGGACATATGTCTTTTTTCGACCGTACTAACTATGTAACTATGTAACATAACATGGGGGGGGGGGGGGGGGTCTCCTGGCTGTTCACACAGGTGTGTCATTGCTGTACATTGACCATGCATTGCTTCTGTGGTATTGCAAAGGCAAAGACAAATGCTTCCAGCCATCCATTGCACTAATGGATTGGTCATCAGCTGGCTGTCTATGTCCCGCATCAATATAGACCAAAGTACAGAGGGTTAGGCTATGCTATTGTGCACCTACCTGATGCATCAGAAGGTGCGAGGCCCTTGCTAAATTCTGTGCACAGACTTTGAGATCTATACTTTAGACTGTATCTAAACCTGCTCCAACATGGACTGACATTCTGGCCTACTTTCAGCCGATGCGACTTGTCTGTCGCTGAACAGTCGCTTTTTATGTATTCAGCACCTATGTATAATGTTGTAAAAATGCTCTAGAAGCTAAAGTCGCAGAAATGTCACACATATTTGGCCTGCAACTTTCTGTGCGACAAATTCAGACAGGAAAAATCAGTATAAATCCTTAGAAAATTATCCCCCAGTGTCTCCATCTGCTGGCGGTATTGAATAAGCATTGCTGCACTGATGGGGTATGCATTAGACGAAAAAAAAAGAAGAAAAAGAAGAATAATACGCCCAGAAAAGAGGCGAAAAGGAGAAAAACGTAAAAAAACGTGAAAAAAAAGTAAGAGGAAGAGAAGGGAAAAAAAGGTGGAAATGGGTTTAAAAGTGATTTCGGCGGAGAAATATATATATATATATATATATATATATATATATATATATATATATATATACGCGCACACACACACATATATATAAACGTATTCTCCGTTGAGATATTGCAGCCGCTGCTGTGTCCAGGCCCAGGAGCCTTAGCACTGTGCTGTGATGTCACTCAATACCACTGACATCACTAGGTGTAAACAACATCTCTCCTTTGCTGTGTATGTGACTATGGAGCTGTTTGGTGATGTCGTCTATTATGGCCTTCATAGAAGCAACAGGAGATTGTTGCATCCATCTAGAACCCTCAGAACTACAGTGCTATGATGTCACTCACTTCCACAGGCCTTGCAGAGTGTAAACAACAACAACCCAGCTTTGTTGTGTATGTAACCATAGGGATTTGTGATGTCACCTAGAACCTTCACAGCAGCGACAGCTTTATGAGGAGCATCAGCACTGCTCTGCCTGAGCAGAACCATCACCGCCATAGGTTGTCAAATAACCCGGATTTAACCCACACAGGTAAGTCCAATGGGGTGCAGGCATGTCCTCTATGCTTACAGCTTCCCGTGGGTGTTGGTTTGATACCGTTTGGGGACAGCCAAGGAGGCATCTGCAGGCAACAAAGGTAGGTGTGTGCTTGTGTGTGTGTTTCCTATGCAGATCCTAAGCCCAGTGTCACATGCAAGTAGGAGGAGTAAGAAGGGTTCCTGGCAAATCCGGGTTATGGATTGCATTTAAAAAGGCCCCGTGGGAGTGCAATGGGCCCCTGTCTTGCTGCTTAGCAATAATGGTATGGGTTTAGGTTCTGCTGTGTGTACTGGTGGTTGACTGCCCCCCAGCCCAGAGTGTGCATGGAAAATTGTCTGGCAGCCTCCCTGACAGCAAGCAGTGATAGTGCCCATGAAGGGGACCTTGTTGGGCCCGCCCCTTTCACGGTTATCGCTTCTCGGCCTTTTGGCTAAGATCAAGTGTAGTATCTGTTCTTATCAGTTTAATATCTGATACGTCCCCTATC
Organism: Hyla sarda; assembly: GCF_029499605.1. NCBI lineage: Eukaryota > Metazoa > Chordata > Amphibia > Anura > Hylidae > Hyla > Hyla sarda. The sequence continues at coordinate 113,912 of NW_026610907.1, forward strand.
TGGGGACCATATATTAAATGGATTTTTGAGAACGGGGGCCGATTTCGAAGCTTGCTTCCGTCGCCCTATGCATTGACCCGATATGGCAGTATCTTCGGGTACAGTGCACCACCCCCTTACAGGGTTAAAAAGAAAGATTCCTACTTTCATTGCTACCTGCTTGCTGGCTAGCCAGCTAGCCAGCCCTGTGGGCCTTGCTGCTGCAGCCAAAAAACAAAAGGTGGTGCTGCTGCTGCTGCTTCTGCTGCTTCTGCTTGTGTCTGGCCGCTGTTGGAGCGTCCAGGCACAGGACTTCTGCTGCTGCTGACTAAATGGCCTCCTTAATTGGATCATTTGAGTAGCCAGCACACCTGTGCAGGTAGGGCATGACATGATAGGCAGCTGCCTTGATAGCGGGTGGGTGCTGAATGTTCCTAATTGACAAAATAAGATTAATGCTTATGAAGAAATATAAAATCTCATCCCTTCCCCAATATCGCGCCACACCCCTACCCCTTAATTCCCTGGTTGAACTTGATGGACATATGTCTTTTTTCGACCGTACTAACTATGTAACTATGTAACATAACATGGGGGGGGGGGGGGGGTCTCCTGGCTGTTCACACAGGTGTGTCATTGCTGTACATTGACCATGCATTGCTTCTGTGGTATTGCAAAGGCAAAGACAAATGCTTCCAGCCATCCATTGCACTAATGGATTGGTCATCAGCTGGCTCTCTATGTCCCGCATCAATATAGACCAAAGTACAGAGGGTTAGGCTATGCTATTGTGCACCTACCTGATGCATCAGAAGGTGCGAGGCCCTTGCTAAATTCTGTGCACAGACTTTGAGATCTATACTTTAGACTGTATCTAAACCTGCTCCAACATGGACTGACATTCTGGCCTACTTTCAGCCGATGCGACTTGTCTGTCGCTGAACAGTCGCTTTTTATGTATTCAGCACCTATGTATAATGTTGTAAAAATGCTCTAGAAGCTAAAGTCGCAGAAATGTCACACATATTTGGCCTGCAACTTTCTGTGCGACAAATTCAGACAGGAAAAATCAGTATAAATCCTTAGAAAATTATCCCCCAGTGTCTCCATCTGCTGGCGGTATTGAATAAGCATTGCTGCACTGATGGGGTATGCATTAGACGAAAAAAAAGAAGAAAAAGAAGAATAATACGCCCAGAAAAGAGGCGAAAAGGAGAAAAACGTAAAAAAACGTGAAAAAAAAGTAAGAGGAAGAGAAGGGAAAAAAAGGTGGAAATGGGTTTAAAAGTGATTTCGGCGGAGAATATATATATATATATATATATATATATATATATATATATATATATACGCGCACACACACACATATATATAAACGTATTCTCCGTTGAGATATTGCAGCCGCTGCTGTGTCCAGGCCCAGGAGCCTTAGCACTGTGCTGTGATGTCACTCAATACCACTGACATCACTAGGTGTAAACAACATCTCTCCTTTGCTGTGTATGTGACTATGGAGCTGTTTGGTGATGTCGTCTATTATGGCCTTCATAGAAGCAACAGGAGATTGTTGCATCCATCTAGAACCCTCAGAACTACAGTGCTATGATGTCACTCACTTCCACAGGCCTTGCAGAGTGTAAACAACAACAACCCAGCTTTGTTGTGTATGTAACCATAGGGATTTGTGATGTCACCTAGAACCTTCACAGCAGCGACAGCTTTATGAGGAGCATCAGCACTGCTCTGCCTGAGCAGAACCATCACCGCCATAGGTTGTCAAATAACCCGGATTTAACCCACACAGGTAAGTCCAATGGGGTTGCAGGCATGTCCTCTATGCTTACAGCTTCCCGTGGGTGTTGGTTTGATACCGTTTGGGGACAGCCAAGGAGGCATCTGCAGGCAACAAAGGTAGGTGTGTGCTTGTGTGTGTGTTTCCTATGCAGATCCTAAGCCCAGTGTCACATGCAAGTAGGAGGAGTAAGAAGGGTTCCTGGCAAATCCGGGTTATGGATTGCATTTAAAAAGGCCCCGTGGGAGTGCAATGGGCCCCTGTCTTGCTGCTTAGCAATAATGGTATGGGTTTAGGTTCTGCTGTGTGTACTGGTGGTTGACTGCCCCCCAGCCCAGAGTGTGCATGGAAAATTGTCTGGCAGCCTCCCTGACAGCAAGCAGTGATAGTGCCCATGAAGGGGACCTTGTTGGGCCCGCCCCTTTCACGGTTATCGCTTCTCGGCCTTTTGGCTAAGATCAAGTGTAGTATCTGTTCTTATCAGTTTAATATCTGATACGTCCCCTATCTGGGGACCATATATTAAATGGATTTTTGAGAACGGGGGCCGATTTCGAAGCTTGCTTCCGTCGCCCTATGCATTGACCCGATATGGCAGTATCTTCGGGTACAGTGCACCACCCCCTTACAGGGTTAAAAAGAAAGATTCCTACTTTCATTGCTACCTGCTTGCTGGCTAGCCAGCCCTGTGGGCCTTGCTGCTGCAGCCAAAAAACAAAAGGTGGTGCTGCTGCTGCTGCTTCTGCTGCTTCTGCTTGTGTCTGGCCGCTGTTGGAGCGTCCAGGCACAGGACTTCTGCTGCTGCTGACTAAATGGCCTCCTTAATTGGATCATTTGAGTAGCCAGCACACCTGTGCAGGTAGGGCATGACATGATAGGCAGCTGCCTTGATAGCGGGTGGGTGCTGAATGTTCCTAATTGACAAAATAAGATTAATGCTTATGAAGAAATATAAAATCTCATCCCTTCCCCAATATCGCGCCACACCCCTACCCCTTAATTCCCTGGTTGAACTTGATGGACATATGTCTTTTTTCGACCGTACTAACTATGTAACTATGTAACATAACATGGGGGGGGGGGGGGTCTCCTGGCTGTTCACACAGGTGTGTCATTGCTGTACATTGACCATGCATTGCTTCTGTGGTATTGCAAAGGCAAAGACAAATGCTTCCAGCCATCCATTGCACTAATGGATTGGTCATCAGCTGGCTGTCTATGTCCCGCATCAATATAGACCAAAGTACAGAGGGTTAGGCTATGCTATTGTGCACCTACCTGATGCATCAGAAGGTGCGAGGCCCTTGCTAAATTCTGTGCACAGACTTTGAGATCTATACTTTAGACTGTATCTAAACCTGCTCCAACATGGACTGACATTCTGGCCTACTTTCAGCCGATGCGACTTGTCTGTCGCTGAACAGTCGCTTTTTATGTATTCAGCACCTATGTATAATGTTGTAAAAATGCTCTAGAAGCTAAAGTCGCAGAAATGTCACACATATTTGGCCTGCAACTTTCTGTGCGACAAATTCAGACAGGAAAAATCAGTATAAATCCTTAGAAAATTATCCCCCAGTGTCTCCATCTGCTGGCGGTATTGAATAAGCATTGCTGCACTGATGGGGTATGCATTAGACGAAAAAAAAGAAGAAAAAGAAGAATAATACGCCCAGAAAAGAGGCGAAAAGGAGAAAAACGTAAAAAAACGTGAAAAAAAAGTAAGAGGAAGAGAAGGGAAAAAAAGGTGGAAATGGGTTTAAAAGTGATTTCGGCGGAGAAATATATATATATATATATATATATATATATATATATATATATACGCGCACACACACACATATATATAAACGTATTCTCCGTTGAGATATTGCAGCCGCTGCTGTGTCCAGGCCCAGGAGCCTTAGCACTGTGCTGTGATGTCACTCAATACCACTGACATCACTAGGTGTAAACAACATCTCTCCTTTGCTGTGTATGTGACTATGGAGCTGTTTGGTGATGTCGTCTATTATGGCCTTCATAGAAGCAACAGGAGATTGTTGCATCCATCTAGAACCCTCAGAACTACAGTGCTATGATGTCACTCACTTCCACAGGCCTTGCAGAGTGTAAACAACAACAACCCAGCTTTGTTGTGTATGTAACCATAGGGATTTGTGATGTCACCTAGAACCTTCACAGCAGCGACAGCTTTATGAGGAGCATCAGCACTGCTCTGCCTGAGCAGAACCATCACCGCCATAGGTTGTCAAATAACCCGGATTTAACCCACACAGGTAAGTCCAATGGGGTGCAGGCATGTCCTCTATGCTTACAGCTTCCCGTGGGTGTTGGTTTGATACCGTTTGGGGACAGCCAAGGAGGCATCTGCAGGCAACAAAGGTAGGTGTGTGCTTGTGTGTGTGTTTCCTATGCAGATCCTAAGCCCAGTGTCACATGCAAGTAGGAGGAGTAAGAAGGGTTCCTGGCAAATCCGGGTTATGGATTGCATTTAAAAAGGCCCCGTGGGAGTGCAATGGGCCCCTGTCTTGCTGCTTAGCAATAATGGTATGGGTTTAGGTTCTGCTGTGTGTACTGGTGGTTGACTGCCCCCCAGCCCAGAGTGTGCATGGAAAATTGTCTGGCAGCCTCCCTGACAGCAAGCAGTGATAGTGCCCATGAAGGGGACCTTGTTGGGCCCGCCCCTTTCACGGTTATCGCTTCTCGGCCTTTTGGCTAAGATCAAGTGTAGTATCTGTTCTTATCAGTTTAATATCTGATACGTCCCCTATCTGGGGACCATATATTAAATGGATTTTTGAGAACAGGGGCCGATTTCGAAGCTTGCTTCCGTCGCCCTATGCATTGACCCGATATGGCAGTATCTTCGGGTACAGTGCACCACCCCCTTACAGGGTTAAAAAGAAAGATTCCTACTTTCATTGCTACCTGCTTGCTGGCTAGCCAGCTAGCCAGCCCTGTGGGCCTTGCTGCTGCAGCCAAAAAACAAAAGGTGGTGCTGCTGCTGCTGCTTCTGCTGCTTCTGCTTGTGTCTGGCCGCTGTTGGAGCGTCCAGGCACAGGACTTCTGCTGCTGCTGACTAAATGGCCTCCTTAATTGGATCATTTGAGTAGCCAGCACACCTGTGCAGGTAGGGCATGACATGATAGGCAGCTGCCTTGATAGCGGGTGGGTGCTGAATGTTCCTAATTGACAAAATAAGATTAATGCTTATGAAGAAATATAAAATCTCATCCCTTCCCCAATATCGCGCCACACCCCTACCCCTTAATTCCCTGGTTGAACTTGATGGACATATGTCTTTTTTCGACCGTACTAACTATGTAACTATGTAACATAACATGGGGGGGGGGGGGGGGGTCTCCTGGCTGTTCACACAGGTGTGTCATTGCTGTACATTGACCATGCATTGCTTCTGTGGTATTGCAAAGGCAAAGACAAATGCTTCCAGCCATCCATTGCACTAATGGATTGGTCATCAGCTGGCTGTCTATGTCCCGCATCAATATAGACCAAAGTACAGAGGGTTAGGCTATGCTATTGTGCACCTACCTGATGCATCAGAAGGTGCGAGGCCCTTGCTAAATTCTGTGCACAGACTTTGAGATCTATACTTTAGACTGTATCTAAACCTGCTCCAACATGGACTGACATTCTGGCCTACTTTCAGCCGATGCGACTTGTCTGTCGCTGAACAGTCGCTTTTTATGTATTCAGCACCTATGTATAATGTTGTAAAAATGCTCTAGAAGCTAAAGTCGCAGAAATGTCACACATATTTGGCCTGCAACTTTCTGTGCGACAAATTCAGACAGGAAAAATCAGTATAAATCCTTAGAAAATTATCCCCCAGTGTCTCCATCTGCTGGCGGTATTGAATAAGCATTGCTGCACTGATGGGGTATGCATTAGACGAAAAAAAAGAAGAAAAAGAAGAATAATACGCCCAGAAAAGAGGCGAAAAGGAGAAAAACGTAAAAAAACGTGAAAAAAAAGTAAGAGGAAGAGAAGGGAAAAAAAGGTGGAAATGGGTTTAAAAGTGATTTCGGCGGAGAAATATATATATATATATATATATATATATATATATATACGCGCACACACACACATATATATAAACGTATTCTCCGTTGAGATATTGCAGCCGCTGCTTGTGTCCAGGCCCAGGAGCCTTAGCACTGTGCTGTGATGTCACTCAATACCACTGACATCACTAGGTGTAAACAACATCTCTCCTTTGCTGTGTATGTGACTATGGAGCTGTTTGGTGATGTCGTCTATTATGGCCTTCATAGAAGCAACAGGAGATTGTTGCATCCATCTAGAACCCTCAGAACTACAGTGCTATGATGTCACTCACTTCCACAGGCCTTGCAGAGTGTAAACAACAACAACCCAGCTTTGTTGTGTATGTAACCATAGGGATTTGTGATGTCACCTAGAACCTTCACAGCAGCGACAGCTTTATGAGGAGCATCAGCACTGCTCTGCCTGAGCAGAACCATCACCGCCATAGGTTGTCAAATAACCCGGATTTAACCCACACAGGTAAGTCCAATGGGGTGCAGGCATGTCCTCTATGCTTACAGCTTCCCGTGGGTGTTGGTTTGATACCGTTTGGGGACAGCCAAGGAGGCATCTGCAGGCAACAAAGGTAGGTGTGTGCTTGTGTGTGTGTTTCCTATGCAGATCCTAAGCCCAGTGTCACATGCAAGTAGGAGGAGTAAGAAGGGTTCCTGGCAAATCCGGGTTATGGATTGCATTTAAAAAGGCCCCGTGGGAGTGCAATGGGCCCCTGTCTTGCTGCTTAGCAATAATGGTATGGGTTTAGGTTCTGCTGTGTGTACTGGTGGTTGACTGCCCCCCAGCCCAGAGTGTGCATGGAAAATTGTCTGGCAGCCTCCCTGACAGCAAGCAGTGATAGTGCCCATGAAGGGGACCTTGTTGGGCCCGCCCCTTTCACGGTTATCGCTTCTCGGCCTTTTGGCTAAGATCAAGTGTAGTATCTGTTCTTATCAGTTTAATATCTGATACGTCCCCTATCTGGGGACCATATATTAAATGGATTTTTGAGAACGGGGGCCGATTTCGAAGCTTGCTTCCGTCGCCCTATGCATTGACCCGATATGGCAGTATCTTCGGGTACAGTGCACCACCCCCTTACAGGGTTAAAAAGAAAGATTCCTACTTTCATTGCTACCTGCTTGCTGGCTAGCCAGCTAGCCAGCCCTGTGGGCCTTGCTGCTGCAGCCAAAAAACAAAAGGTGGTGCTGCTGCTGCTGCTTCTGCTGCTTCTGCTTGTGTCTGGCCGCTGTTGGAGCGTCCAGGCACAGGACTTCTGCTGCTGCTGACTAAATGGCCTCCTTAATTGGATCATTTGAGTAGCCAGCACACCTGTGCAGGTAGGGCATGACATGATAGGCAGCTGCCTTGATAGCGGGTGGGTGCTGAATGTTCCTAATTGACAAAATAAGATTAATGCTTATGAAGAAATATAAAATCTCATCCCTTCCCCAATATCGCGCCACACCCCTACCCCTTAATTCCCTGGTTGAACTTGATGGACATATGTCTTTTTTCGACCGTACTAACTATGTAACTATGTAACATAACATGGGGGGGGGGGGGGGGGGTCTCCTGGCTGTTCACACAGGTGTGTCATTGCTGTACATTGACCATGCATTGCTTCTGTGGTATTGCAAAGGCAAAGACAAATGCTTCCAGCCATCCATTGCACTAATGGATTGGTCATCAGCTGGCTGTCTATGTCCCGCATCAATATAGACCAAAGTACAGAGGGTTAGGCTATGCTATTGTGCACCTACCTGATGCATCAGAAGGTGCGAGGCCCTTGCTAAATTCTGTGCACAGACTTTGAGATCTATACTTTAGACTGTATCTAAACCTGCTCCAACATGGACTGACATTCTGGCCTACTTTCAGCCGATGCGACTTGTCTGTCGCTGAACAGTCGCTTTTTATGTATTCAGCACCTATGTATAATGTTGTAAAAATGCTCTAGAAGCTAAAGTCGCAGAAATGTCACACATATTTGGCCTGCAACTTTCTGTGCGACAAATTCAGACAGGAAAAATCAGTATAAATCCTTAGAAAATTATCCCCCAGTGTCTCCATCTGCTGGCGGTATTGAATAAGCATTGCTGCACTGATGGGGTATGCATTAGACGAAAAAAAAGAAGAAAAAGAAGAATAATACGCCCAGAAAAGAGGCGAAAAGGAGAAAAACGTAAAAAAACGTGAAAAAAAAGTAAGAGGAAGAGAAGGGAAAAAAAGGTGGAAATGGGTTTAAAAGTGATTTCGGCGGAGAAATATATATATATATATATATATATATATATATATATATATATATACGCGCACACACACACATATATATAAACGTATTCTCCGTTGAGATATTGCAGCCGCTGCTGTGTCCAGGCCCAGGAGCCTTAGCACTGTGCTGTGATGTCACTCAATACCACTGACATCACTAGGTGTAAACAACATCTCTCCTTTGCTGTGTATGTGACTATGGAGCTGTTTGGTGATGTCGTCTATTATGGCCTTCATAGAAGCAACAGGAGATTGTTGCATCCATCTAGAACCCTCAGAACTACAGTGCTATGATGTCACTCACTTCCACAGGCCTTGCAGAGTGTAAACAACAACAACCCAGCTTTGTTGTGTATGTAACCATAGGGATTTGTGATGTCACCTAGAACCTTCACAGCAGCGACAGCTTTATGAGGAGCATCAGCACTGCTCTGCCTGAGCAGAACCATCACCGCCATAGGTTGTCAAATAACCCGGATTTAACCCACACAGGTAAGTCCAATGGGGTGCAGGCATGTCCTCTATGCTTACAGCTTCCCGTGGGTGTTGGTTTGATACCGTTTGGGGACAGCCAAGGAGGCATCTGCAGGCAACAAAGGTAGGTGTGTGCTTGTGTGTGTGTTTCCTATGCAGATCCTAAGCCCAGTGTCACATGCAAGTAGGAGGAGTAAGAAGGGTTCCTGGCAAATCCGGGTTATGGATTGCATTTAAAAAGGCCCCGTGGGAGTGCAATGGGCCCCTGTCTTGCTGCTTAGCAATAATGGTATGGGTTTAGGTTCTGCTGTGTGTACTGGTGGTTGACTGCCCCCCAGCCCAGAGTGTGCATGGAAAATTGTCTGGCAGCCTCCCTGACAGCAAGCAGTGATAGTGCCCATGAAGGGGACCTTGTTGGGCCCGCCCCTTTCACGGTTATCGCTTCTCGGCCTTTTGGATAAGATCAAGTGTAGTATCTGTTCTTATCAGTTTAATATCTGATACGTCCCCTATCTGGGGACCATATATTAAATGGATTTTTGAGAACGGGGGCCGATTTCGAAGCTTGCTTCCGTCGCCCTATGCATTGACCCGATATGGCAGTATCTTCGGGTACAGTGCACCACCCCCTTACAGGGTTAAAAAGAAAGATTCCTACTTTCATTGCTACCTGCTTGCTGGCTAGCCAGCTAGCCAGCCCTGTGGGCCTTGCTGCTGCAGCCAAAAAACAAAAGGTGGTGCTGCTGCTGCTGCTTCTGCTGCTTCTGCTTGTGTCTGGCCGCTGTTGGAGCGTCCAGGCACAGGACTTCTGCTGCTGCTGACTAAATGGCCTCCTTAATTGGATCATTTGAGTAGCCAGCACACCTGTGCAGGTAGGGCATGACATGATAGGCAGCTGCCTTGATAGCGGGTGGGTGCTGAATGTTCCTAATTGACAAAATAAGATTAATGCTTATGAAGAAATATAAAATCTCATCCCTTCCCCAATATCGCGCCACACCCCTACCCCTTAATTCCCTGGTTGAACTTGATGGACATATGTCTTTTTTCGACCGTACTAACTATGTAACTATGTAACATAACATGGGGGGGGGGGGGGGGGTCTCCTGGCTGTTCACACAGGTGTGTCATTGCTGTACATTGACCATGCATTGCTTCTGTGGTATTGCAAAGGCAAAGACAAATGCTTCCAGCCATCCATTGCACTAATGGATTGGTCATCAGCTGGCTGTCTATGTCCCGCATCAATATAGACCAAAGTACAGAGGGTTAGGCTATGCTATTGTGCACCTACCTGATGCATCAGAAGGTGCGAGGCCCTTGCTAAATTCTGTGCACAGACTTTGAGATCTATACTTTAGACTGTATCCAAACCTGCTCCAACATGGACTGACATTCTGGCCTACTTTCAGCCGATGCGACTTGTCTGTCGCTGAACAGTCGCTTTTTATGTATTCAGCACCTATGTATAATGTTGTAAAAATGCTCTAGAAGCTAAAGTCGCAGAAATGTCACACATATTTGGCCTGCAACTTTCTGTGCGACAAATTCAGACAGGAAAAATCAGTATAAATCCTTAGAAAATTATCCCCCAGTGTCTCCATCTGCTGGCGGTATTGAATAAGCATTGCTGCACTGATGGGGTATGCATTAGACGAAAAAAAAGAAGAAAAAGAAGAATAATACGCCCAGAAAAGAGGCGAAAAGGAGAAAAACGTAAAAAAACGTGAAAAAAAAGTAAGAGGAAGAGAAGGGAAAAAAAGGTGGAAATGGGTTTAAAAGTGATTTCGGCGGAGAAATATATATATATATATATATATATATATATATATATATATATATACGCGCACACACACACATATATATAAACGTATTCTCCGTTGAGATATTGCAGCCGCTGCTGTGTCCAGGCCCAGGAGCCTTAGCACTGTGCTGTGATGTCACTCAATACCACTGACATCACTAGGTGTAAACAACATCTCTCCTTTGCTGTGTATGTGACTATGGAGCTGTTTGGTGATGTCGTCTATTATGGCCTTCATAGAAGCAACAGGAGATTGTTGCATCCATCTAGAACCCTCAGAACTACAGTGCTATGATGTCACTCACTTCCACAGGCCTTGCAGAGTGTAAACAACAACAACCCAGCTTTGTTGTGTATGTAACCATAGGGATTTGTGATGTCACCTAGAACCTTCACAGCAGCGACAGCTTTATGAGGAGCATCAGCACTGCTCTGCCTGAGCAGAACCATCACCGCCATAGGTTGTCAAATAACCCGGATTTAACCCACACAGGTAAGTCCAATGGGGTGCAGGCATGTCCTCTATGCTTACAGCTTCCCGTGGGTGTTGGTTTGATACCGTTTGGGGACAGCCAAGGAGGCATCTGCAGGCAACAAAGGTAGGTGTGTGCTTGTGTGTGTGTTTCCTATGCAGATCCTAAGCCCAGTGTCACATGCAAGTAGGAGGAGTAAGAAGGGTTCCTGGCAAATCCGGGTTATGGATTGCATTTAAAAAGGCCCCGTGGGAGTGCAATGGGCCCCTGTCTTGCTGCTTAGCAATAATGGTATGGGTTTAGGTTCTGCTGTGTGTACTGGTGGTTGACTGCCCCCCAGCCCAGAGTGTGCATGGAAAATTGTCTGGCAGCCTCCCTGACAGCAAGCAGTGATAGTGCCCATGAAGGGGACCTTGTTGGGCCCGCCCCTTTCACGGTTATCGCTTCTCGGCCTTTTGGCTAAGATCAAGTGTAGTATCTGTTCTTATCAGTTTAATATCTGATACGTCCCCTATCTGGGGACCATATATTAAATGGATTTTTGAGAACGGGGGCCGATTTCGAAGCTTGCTTCCGTCGCCCTATGCATTGACCCGATATGGCAGTATCTTCGGGTACAGTGCACCACCCCCTTACAGGGTTAAAAAGAAAGATTCCTACTTTCATTGCTACCTGCTTGCTGGCTAGCCAGCTAGCCAGCCCTGTGGGCCTTGCTGCTGCAGCCAAAAAACAAAAGGTGGTGCTGCTGCTGCTGCTTCTGCTGCTTCTGCTTGTGTCTGGCCGCTGTTGGAGCGTCCAGGCACAGGACTTCTGCTGCTGCTGACTAAATGGCCTCCTTAATTGGATCATTTGAGTAGCCAGCACACCTGTGCAGGTAGGGCATGACATGATAGGCAGCTGCCTTGATAGCGGGTGGGTGCTGAATGTTCCTAATTGACAAAATAAGATTAATGCTTATGAAGAAATATAAAATCTCATCCCTTCCCCAATATCGCGCCACACCCCTACCCCTTAATTCCCTGGTTGAACTTGATGGACATATGTCTTTTTTCGACCGTACTAACTATGTAACTATGTAACATAACATGGGGGGGGGGGGGGGTCTCCTGGCTGTTCACACAGGTGTGTCATTGCTGTACATTGACCATGCATTGCTTCTGTGGTATTGCAAAGGCAAAGACAAATGCTTCCAGCCATCCATTGCACTAATGGATTGGTCATCAGCTGGCTGTCTATGTCCCGCATCAATATAGACCAAAGTACAGAGGGTTAGGCTATGCTATTGTGCACCTACCTGATGCATCAGAAGGTGCGAGGCCCTTGCTAAATTCTGTGCACAGACTTTGAGATCTATACTTTAGACTGTATCTAAACCTGCTCCAACATGGACTGACATTCTGGCCTACTTTCAGCCGATGCGACTTGTCTGTCGCTGAACAGTCGCTTTTTATGTATTCAGCACCTATGTATAATGTTGTAAAAATGCTCTAGAAGCTAAAGTCGCAGAAATGTCACACATATTTGGCCTGCAACTTTCTGTGCGACAAATTCAGACAGGAAAAATCAGTATAAATCCTTAGAAAATTATCCCCCAGTGTCTCCATCTGCTGGCGGTATTGAATAAGCATTGCTGCACTGATGGGGTATGCATTAGACGAAAAAAAAGAAGAAAAAGAAGAATAATACGCCCAGAAAAGAGGCGAAAAGGAGAAAAACGTAAAAAAACGTGAAAAAAAAGTAAGAGGAAGAGAAGGGAAAAAAAGGTGGAAATGGGTTTAAAAGTGATTTCGGCGGAGAATATATATATATATATATATATATATATATATATATATATATATACGCGCACACACACACATATATATAAACGTATTCTCCGTTGAGATATTGCAGCCGCTGCTGTGTCCAGGCCCAGGAGCCTTAGCACTGTGCTGTGATGTCACTCAATACCACTGACATCACTAGGTGTAAACAACATCTCTCCTTTGCTGTGTATGTGACTATGGAGCTGTTTGGTGATGTCGTCTATTATGGCCTTCATAGAAGCAACAGGAGATTGTTGCATCCATCTAGAACCCTCAGAACTACAGTGCTATGATGTCACTCACTTCCACAGGCCTTGCAGAGTGTAAACAACAACAACCCAGCTTTGTTGTGTATGTAACCATAGGGATTTGTGATGTCACCTAGAACCTTCACAGCAGCGACAGCTTTATGAGGAGCATCAGCACTGCTCTGCCTGAGCAGAACCATCACCGCCATAGGTTGTCAAATAACCCGGATTTAACCCACACAGGTAAGTCCAATGGGGTGCAGGCATGTCCTCTATGCTTACAGCTTCCCGTGGGTGTTGGTTTGATACCGTTTGGGGACAGCCAAGGAGGCATCTGCAGGCAACAAAGGTAGGTGTGTGCTTGTGTGTGTGTTTCCTATGCAGATCCTAAGCCCAGTGTCACATGCAAGTAGGAGGAGTAAGAAGGGTTCCTGGCAAATCCGGGTTATGGATTGCATTTAAAAAGGCCCCGTGGGAGTGCAATGGGCCCCTGTCTTGCTGCTTAGCAATAATGGTATGGGTTTAGGTTCTGCTGTGTGTACTGGTGGTTGACTGCCCCCCAGCCCAGAGTGTGCATGGAAAATTGTCTGGCAGCCTCCCTGACAGCAAGCAGTGATAGTGCCCATGAAGGGGACCTTGTTGGGCCCGCCCCTTTCACGGTTATCGCTTCTCGGCCTTTTGGCTAAGATCAAGTGTAGTATCTGTTCTTATCAGTTTAATATCTGATACGTCCCCTATCTGGGGACCATATATTAAATGGATTTTTGAGAACGGGGGCCGATTTCGAAGCTTGCTTCCGTCGCCCTATGCATTGACCCGATATGGCAGTATCTTCGGGTACAGTGCACCACCCCCTTACAGGGTTAAAAAGAAAGATTCCTACTTTCATTGCTACCTGCTTGCTGGCTAGCCAGCTAGCCAGCCCTGTGGGCCTTGCTGCTGCTGCTGCTGCTGCAGCCAAAAAACAAAAGGTGGTGCTGCTGCTGCTGCTGCTTCTGCTGCTTCTGCTTCTGCTTGTGTCTGGCCGCTGTTGGAGCGTCCAGGCACAGGACTTCTGCTGCTGCTGACTAAATGGCCTCCTTAATTGGATCATTTGAGTAGCCAGCACACCTGTGCAGGTAGGGCATGACATGATAGGCAGCTGCCTTGATAGCGGGTGGGTGCTGAATGTTCCTAATTGACAAAATAAGATTAATGCTTATGAAGAAATATAAAATCTCATCCCTTCCCCAATATCGCGCCACACCCCTACCCCTTAATTCCCTGGTTGAACTTGATGGACATATGTCTTTTTTCGACCGTACTAACTATGTAACTATGTAACATAACATGGGGGGGGGGGGGGGGGGTCTCCTGGCTGTTCACACAGGTGTGTCATTGCTGTACATTGACCATGCATTGCTTCTGTGGTATTGCAAAGGCAAAGACAAATGCTTCCAGCCATCCATTGCACTAATGGATTGGTCATCAGCTGGCTGTCTATGTCCCGCATCAATATAGACCAAAGTACAGAGGGTTAGGCTATGCTATTGTGCACCTACCTGATGCATCAGAAGGTGCGAGGCCCTTGCTAAATTCTGTGCACAGACTTTGAGATCTATACTTTAGACTGTATCTAAACCTGCTCCAACATGGACTGACATTCTGGCCTACTTTCAGCCGATGCGACTTGTCTGTCGCTGAACAGTCGCTTTTTATGTATTCAGCACCTATGTATAATGTTGTAAAAATGCTCTAGAAGCTAAAGTCGCAGAAATGTCACACATATTTGGCCTGCAACTTTCTGTGCGACAAATTCAGACAGGAAAAATCAGTATAAATCCTTAGAAAATTATCCCCCAGTGTCTCCATCTGCTGGCGGTATTGAATAAGCATTGCTGCACTGATGGGGTATGCATTAGACGAAAAAAAAGAAGAAAAAGAAGAATAATACGCCCAGAAAAGAGGCGAAAAGGAGAAAAACGTAAAAAAACGTGAAAAAAAAGTAAGAGGAAGAGAAGGGAAAAAAAGGTGGAAATGGGTTTAAAAGTGATTTCGGCGGAGAAATATATATATATATATATATATATATATATATATATACGCGCACACACACACATATATATAAACGTATTCTCCGTTGAGATATTGCAGCCGCTGCTGTGTCCAGGCCCAGGAGCCTTAGCACTGTGCTGTGATGTCACTCAATACCACTGACATCACTAGGTGTAAACAACATCTCTCCTTTGCTGTGTATGTGACTATGGAGCTGTTTGGTGATGTCGTCTATTATGGCCTTCATAGAAGCAACAGGAGATTGTTGCATCCATCTAGAACCCTCAGAACTACAGTGCTATGATGTCACTCACTTCCACAGGCCTTGCAGAGTGTAAACAACAACAACCCAGCTTTGTTGTGTATGTAACCATAGGGATTTGTGATGTCACCTAGAACCTTCACAGCAGCGACAGCTTTATGAGGAGCATCAGCACTGCTCTGCCTGAGCAGAACCATCACCGCCATAGGTTGTCAAATAACCCGGATTTAACCCACACAGGTAAGTCCAATGGGGTGCAGGCATGTCCTCTATGCTTACAGCTTCCCGTGGGTGTTGGTTTGATACCGTTTGGGGACAGCCAAGGAGGCATCTGCAGGCAACAAAGGTAGGTGTGTGCTTGTGTGTGTGTTTCCTATGCAGATCCTAAGCCCAGTGTCACATGCAAGTAGGAGGAGTAAGAAGGGTTCCTGGCAAATCCGGGTTATGGATTGCATTTAAAAAGGCCCCGTGGGAGTGCAATGGGCCCCTGTCTTGCTGCTTAGCAATAATGGTATGGGTTTAGGTTCTGCTGTGTGTACTGGTGGTTGACTGCCCCCCAGCCCAGAGTGTGCATGGAAAATTGTCTGGCAGCCTCCCTGACAGCAAGCAGTGATAGTGCCCATGAAGGGGACCTTGTTGGGCCCGCCCCTTTCACGGTTATCGCTTCTCGGCCTTTTGGCTAAGATCAAGTGTAGTATCTGTTCTTATCAGTTTAATATCTGATACGTCCCCTATCTGGGGACCATATATTAAATGGATTTTTGAGAACGGGGGCCGATTTCGAAGCTTGCTTCCGTCGCCCTATGCATTGACCCGATATGGCAGTATCTTCGGGTACAGTGCACCACCCCCTTACAGGGTTAAAAAGAAAGATTCCTACTTTCATTGCTACCTGCTTGCTGGCTAGCCAGCTAGCCAGCCCTGTGGGCCTTGCTGCTGCAGCCAAAAAACAAAAGGTGGTGCTGCTGCTGCTGCTTCTGCTGCTTCTGCTTGTGTCTGGCCGCTGTTGGAGCGTCCAGGCACAGGACTTCTGCTGCTGCTGACTAAATGGCCTCCTTAATTGGATCATTTGAGTAGCCAGCACACCTGTGCAGGTAGGGCATGACATGATAGGCAGCTGCCTTGATAGCGGGTGGGTGCTGAATGTTCCTAATTGACAAAATAAGATTAATGCTTATGAAGAAATATAAAATCTCATCCCTTCCCCAATATCGCGCCACACCCCTACCCCTTAATTCCCTGGTTGAACTTGATGGACATATGTCTTTTTTCGACCGTACTAACTATGTAACTATGTAACATAACATGGGGGGGGGGGGGGGGTCTCCTGGCTGTTCACACAGGTGTGTCATTGCTGTACATTGACCATGCATTGCTTCTGTGGTATTGCAAAGGCAAAGACAAATGCTTCCAGCCATCCATTGCACTAATGGATTGGTCATCAGCTGGCTGTCTATGTCCCGCATCAATATAGACCAAAGTACAGAGGGTTAGGCTATGCTATTGTGCACCTACCTGATGCATCAGAAGGTGCGAGGCCCTTGCTAAATTCTGTGCACAGACTTTGAGATCTATACTTTAGACTGTATCTAAACCTGCTCCAACATGGACTGACATTCTGGCCTACTTTCAGCCGATGCGACTTGTCTGTCGCTGAACAGTCGCTTTTTATGTATTCAGCACCTATGTATAATGTTGTAAAAATGCTCTAGAAGCTAAAGTCGCAGAAATGTCACACATATTTGGCCTGCAACTTTCTGTGCGACAAATTCAGACAGGAAAAATCAGTATAAATCCTTAGAAAATTATCCCCCAGTGTCTCCATCTGCTGGCGGTATTGAATAAGCATTGCTGCACTGATGGGGTATGCATTAGACGAAAAAAAAGAAGAAAAAGAAGAATAATACGCCCAGAAAAGAGGCGAAAAGGAGAAAAACGTAAAAAAACGTGAAAAAAAAGTAAGAGGAAGAGAAGGGAAAAAAAGGTGGAAATGGGTTTAAAAGTGATTTCGGCGGAGAAATATATATATATATATATATATATATATATATATATATATACGCGCACACACACACATATATATAAACGTATTCTCCGTTGAGATATTGCAGCCGCTGCTGTGTCCAGGCCCAGGAGCCTTAGCACTGTGCTGTGATGTCACTCAATACCACTGACATCACTAGGTGTAAACAACATCTCTCCTTTGCTGTGTATGTGACTATGGAGCTGTTTGGTGATGTCGTCTATTATGGCCTTCATAGAAGCAACAGGAGATTGTTGCATCCATCTAGAACCCTCAGAACTACAGTGCTATGATGTCACTCACTTCCACAGGCCTTGCAGAGTGTAAACAACAACAACCCAGCTTTGTTGTGTATGTAACCATAGGGATTTGTGATGTCACCTAGAACCTTCACAGCAGCGACAGCTTTATGAGGAGCATCAGCACTGCTCTGCCTGAGCAGAACCATCACCGCCATAGGTTGTCAAATAACCCGGATTTAACCCACACAGGTAAGTCCAATGGGGTGCAGGCATGTCCTCTATGCTTACAGCTTCCCGTGGGTGTTGGTTTGATACCGTTTGGGGACAGCCAAGGAGGCATCTGCAGGCAACAAAGGTAGGTGTGTGCTTGTGTGTGTGTTTCCTATGCAGATCCTAAGCCCAGTGTCACATGCAAGTAGGAGGAGTAAGAAGGGTTCCTGGCAAATCCGGGTTATGGATTGCATTTAAAAAGGCCCCGTGGGAGTGCAATGGGCCCCTGTCTTGCTGCTTAGCAATAATGGTATGGGTTTAGGTTCTGCTGTGTGTACTGGTGGTTGACTGCCCCCCAGCCCAGAGTGTGCATGGAAAATTGTCTGGCAGCCTCCCTGACAGCAAGCAGTGATAGTGCCCATGAAGGGGACCTTGTTGGGCCCGCCCCTTTCACGGTTATCGCTTCTCGGCCTTTTGGCTAAGATCAAGTGTAGTATCTGTTCTTATCAGTTTAATATCTGATATGTCCCCTATCTGGGGACCATATATTAAATGGATTTTTGAGAACGGGGGCCGATTTCGAAGCTTGCTTCCGTCGCCCTATGCATTGACCCGATATGGCAGTATCTTCGGGTACAGTGCACCACCCCCTTACAGGGTTAAAAAGAAAGATTCCTACTTTCATTGCTACCTGCTTGCTGGCTAGCCAGCTAGCCAGCCCTGTGGGCCTTGCTGCTGCAGCCAAAAAACAAAAGGTGGTGCTGCTGCTGCTGCTTCTGCTGCTTCTGCTTGTGTCTGGCCGCTGTTGGAGCGTCCAGGCACAGGACTTCTGCTGCTGCTGACTAAATGGCCTCCTTAATTGGATCATTTGAGTAGCCAGCACACCTGTGCAGGTAGGGCATGACATGATAGGCAGCTGCCTTGATAGCGGGTGGGTGCTGAATGTTCCTAATTGACAAAATAAGATTAATGCTTATGAAGAAATATAAAATCTCATCCCTTCCCCAATATCGCGCCACACCCCTACCCCTTAATTCCCTGGTTGAACTTGATGGACATATGTCTTTTTTCGACCGTACTAACTATGTAACTATGTAACATAACATGGGGGGGGGGGGGGGTCTCCTGGCTGTTCACACAGGTGTGTCATTGCTGTACATTGACCATGCATTGCTTCTGTGGTATTGCAAAGGCAAAGACAAATGCTTCCAGCCATCCATTGCACTAATGGATTGGTCATCAGCTGGCTGTCTATGTCCCGCATCAATATAGACCAAAGTACAGAGGGTTAGGCTATGCTATTGTGCACCTACCTGATGCATCAGAAGGTGCGAGGCCCTTGCTAAATTCTGTGCACAGACTTTGAGATCTATACTTTAGACTGTATCTAAACCTGCTCCAACATGGACTGACATTCTGGCCTACTTTCAGCCGATGCGACTTGTCTGTCGCTGAACACTCGCTTTTTATGTATTCAGCACCTATGTATAATGTTGTAAAAATGCTCTAGAAGCTAAAGTCGCAGAAATGTCACACATATTTGGCCTGCAACTTTCTGTGCGACAAATTCAGACAGGAAAAATCAGTATAAATCCTTAGAAAATTATCCCCCAGTGTCTCCATCTGCTGGCGGTATTGAATAAGCATTGCTGCACTGATGGGGTATGCATTAGACGAAAAAAAAGAAGAAAAAGAAGAATAATACGCCCAGAAAAGAGGCGAAAAGGAGAAAAACGTAAAAAAACGTGAAAAAAAAGTAAGAGGAAGAGAAGGGAAAAAAAGGTGGAAATGGGTTTAAAAGTGATTTCGGCGGAGAAATATATATATATATATATATATATATATATATATATATATATATATATATACGCGCACACACACACATATATATAAACGTATTCTCCGTTGAGATATTGCAGCCGCTGCTGTGTCCAGGCCCAGGAGCCTTAGCACTGTGCTGTGATGTCACTCAATACCACTGACATCACTAGGTGTAAACAACATCTCTCCTTTGCTGTGTATGTGACTATGGAGCTGTTTGGTGATGTCGTCTATTATGGCCTTCATAGAAGCAACAGGAGATTGTTGCATCCATCTAGAACCCTCAGAACTACAGTGCTATGATGTCACTCACTTCCACAGGCCTTGCAGAGTGTAAACAACAACAACCCAGCTTTGTTGTGTATGTAACCATAGGGATTTGTGATGTCACCTAGAACCTTCACAGCAGCGACAGCTTTATGAGGAGCATCAGCACTGCTCTGCCTGAGCAGAACCATCACCGCCATAGGTTGTCAAATAACCCGGATTTAACCCACACAGGTAAGTCCAATGGGGTGCAGGCATGTCCTCTATGCTTACAGCTTCCCGTGGGTGTTGGTTTGATACCGTTTGGGGACAGCCAAGGAGGCATCTGCAGGCAACAAAGGTAGGTGTGTGCTTGTGTGTGTGTTTCCTATGCAGATCCTAAGCCCAGTGTCACATGCAAGTAGGAGGAGTAAGAAGGGTTCCTGGCAAATCCGGGTTATGGATTGCATTTAAAAAGGCCCCGTGGGAGTGCAATGGGCCCCTGTCTTGCTGCTTAGCAATAATGGTATGGGTTTAGGTTCTGCTGTGTGTACTGGTGGTTGACTGCCCCCCAGCCCAGAGTGTGCATGGAAAATTGTCTGGCAGCCTCCCTGACAGCAAGCAGTGATAGTGCCCATGAAGGGGACCTTGTTGGGCCCGCCCCTTTCACGGTTATCGCTTCTCGGCCTTTTGGCTAAGATCAAGTGTAGTATCTGTTCTTATCAGTTTAATATCTGATACGTCCCCTATCTGGGGACCATATATTAAATGGATTTTTGAGAACGGGGGCCGATTTCGAAGCTTGCTTCCGTCGCCCTATGCATTGACCCGATATGGCAGTATCTTCGGGTACAGTGCACCACCCCCTTACAGGGTTAAAAAGAAAGATTCCTACTTTCATTGCTACCTGCTTGCTGGCTAGCCAGCTAGCCAGCCCTGTGGGCCTTGCTGCTGCAGCCAAAAAACAAAAGGTGGTGCTGCTGCTGCTGCTTCTGCTGCTTCTGCTTGTGTCTGGCCGCTGTTGGAGCGTCCAGGCACAGGACTTCTGCTGCTGCTGACTAAATGGCCTCCTTAATTGAATCATTTGAGTAGCCAGCACACCTGTGCAGGTAGGGCATGACATGATAGGCAGCTGCCTTGATAGCGGGTGGGTGCTGAATGTTCCTAATTGACAAAATAAGATTAATGCTTATGAAGAAATATAAAATCTCATCCCTTCCCCAATATCGCGCCACACCCCTACCCCTTAATTCCCTGGTTGAACTTGATGGACATATGTCTTTTTTCGACCGTACTAACTATGTAACTATGTAACATAACATGGGGGGGGGGGGGGGGTCTCCTGGCTGTTCACACAGGTGTGTCATTGCTGTACATTGACCATGCATTGCTTCTGTGGTATTGCAAAGGCAAAGACAAATGCTTCCAGCCATCCATTGCACTAATGGATTGGTCATCAGCTGGCTGTCTATGTCCCGCATCAATATAGACCAAAGTACAGAGGGTTAGGCTATGCTATTGTGCACCTACCTGATGCATCAGAAGGTGCGAGGCCCTTGCTAAATTCTGTGCACAGACTTTGAGATCTATACTTTAGACTGTATCTAAACCTGCTCCAACATGGACTGACATTCTGGCCTACTTTCAGCCGATGCGACTTGTCTGTCGCTGAACACTCGCTTTTTATGTATTCAGCACCTATGTATAATGTTGTAAAAATGCTCTAGAAGCTAAAGTCGCAGAAATGTCACACATATTTGGCCTGCAACTTTCTGTGCGACAAATTCAGACAGGAAAAATCAGTATAAATCCTTAGAAAATTATCCCCCAGTGTCTCCATCTGCTGGCGGTATTGAATAAGCATTGCTGCACTGATGGGGTATGCATTAGACGAAAAAAAAGAAGAAAAAGAAGAATAATACGCCCAGAAAAGAGGCGAAAAGGAGAAAAACGTAAAAAAACGTGAAAAAAAAGTAAGAGGAAGAGAAGGGAAAAAAAGGTGGAAATGGGTTTAAAAGTGATTTCGGCGGAGAAATATATATATATATATATATATATATATATATATATATATATATATACGCGCACACACACACATATATATAAACGTATTCTCCGTTGAGATATTGCAGCCGCTGCTGTGTCCAGGCCCAGGAGCCTTAGCACTGTGCTGTGATGTCACTCAATACCACTGACATCACTAGGTGTAAACAACATCTCTCCTTTGCTGTGTATGTGACTATGGAGCTGTTTGGTGATGTCGTCTATTATGGCCTTCATAGAAGCAACAGGAGATTGTTGCATCCATCTAGAACCCTCAGAACTACAGTGCTATGATGTCACTCACTTCCACAGGCCTTGCAGAGTGTAAACAACAACAACCCAGCTTTGTTGTGTATGTAACCATAGGGATTTGTGATGTCACCTAGAACCTTCACAGCAGCGACAGCTTTATGAGGAGCATCAGCACTGCTCTGCCTGAGCAGAACCATCACCGCCATAGGTTGTCAAATAACCCGGATTTAACCCACACAGGTAAGTCCAATGGGGTGCAGGCATGTCCTCTATGCTTACAGCTTCCCGTGGGTGTTGGTTTGATACCGTTTGGGGACAGCCAAGGAGGCATCTGCAGGCAACAAAGGTAGGTGTGTGCTTGTGTGTGTGTTTCCTATGCAGATCCTAAGCCCAGTGTCACATGCAAGTAGGAGGAGTAAGAAGGGTTCCTGGCAAATCCGGGTTATGGATTGCATTTAAAAAGGCCCCGTGGGAGTGCAATGGGCCCCTGTCTTGCTGCTTAGCAATAATGGTATGGGTTTAGGTTCTGCTGTGTGTACTGGTGGTTGACTGCCCCCCAGCCCAGAGTGTGCATGGAAAATTGTCTGGCAGCCTCCCTGACAGCAAGCAGTGATAGTGCCCATGAAGGGGACCTTGTTGGGCCCGCCCCTTTCACGGTTATCGCTTCTCGGCCTTTTGGCTAAGATCAAGTGTAGTATCTGTTCTTATCAGTTTAATATCTGATACGTCCCCTATCTGGGGACCATATATTAAATGGATTTTTGAGAACGGGGGCCGATTTCGAAGCTTGCTTCCGTCGCCCTATGCATTGACCCGATATGGCAGTATCTTCGGGTACAGTGCACCACCCCCTTACAGGGTTAAAAAGAAAGATTCCTACTTTCATTGCTACCTGCTTGCTGGCTAGCCAGCTAGCCAGCCCTGTGGGCCTTGCTGCTGCAGCCAAAAAACAAAAGGTGGTGCTGCTGCTGCTGCTTCTGCTGCTTCTGCTTGTGTCTGGCCGCTGTTGGAGCGTCCAGGCACAGGACTTCTGCTGCTGCTGACTAAATGGCCTCCTTAATTGGATCATTTGAGTAGCCAGCACACCTGTGCAGGTAGGGCATGACATGATAGGCAGCTGCCTTGATAGCGGGTGGGTGCTGAATGTTCCTAATTGACAAAATAAGATTAATGCTTATGAAGAAATATAAAATCTCATCCCTTCCCCAATATCGCGCCACACCCCTACCCCTTAATTCCCTGGTTGAACTTGATGGACATATGTCTTTTTTCGACCGTACTAACTATGTAACTATGTAACATAACATGGGGGGGGGGGGGGTCTCCTGGCTGTTCACACAGGTGTGTCATTGCTGTACATTGACCATGCATTGCTTCTGTGGTATTGCAAAGGCAAAGACAAATGCTTCCAGCCATCCATTGCACTAATGGATTGGTCATCAGCTGGCTGTCTATGTCCCGCATCAATATAGACCAAAGTACAGAGGGTTAGGCTATGCTATTGTGCACCTACCTGATGCATCAGAAGGTGCGAGGCCCTTGCTAAATTCTGTGCACAGACTTTGAGATCTATACTTTAGACTGTATCTAAACCTGCTCCAACATGGACTGACATTCTGGCCTACTTTCAGCCGATGCGACTTGTCTGTCGCTGAACAGTCGCTTTTTATGTATTCAGCACCTATGTATAATGTTGTAAAAATGCTCTAGAAGCTAAAGTCGCAGAAATGTCACACATATTTGGCCTGCAACTTTCTGTGCGACAAATTCAGACAGGAAAAATCAGTATAAATCCTTAGAAAATTATCCCCCAGTGTCTCCATCTGCTGGCGGTATTGAATAAGCATTGCTGCACTGATGGGGTATGCATTAGACGAAAAAAAAGAAGAAAAAGAAGAATAATACGCCCAGAAAAGAGGCGAAAAGGAGAAAAACGTAAAAAAACGTGAAAAAAAAGTAAGAGGAAGAGAAGGGAAAAAAAGGTGGAAATGGGTTTAAAAGTGATTTCGGCGGAGAAATATATATATATATATATATATATATATATATATATATATATATATATATATACGCGCACACACACACATATATATAAACGTATTCTCCGTTGAGATATTGCAGCCGCTGCTGTGTCCAGGCCCAGGAGCCTTAGCACTGTGCTGTGATGTCACTCAATACCACTGACATCACTAGGTGTAAACAACATCTCTCCTTTGCTGTGTATGTGACTATGGAGCTGTTTGGTGATGTCGTCTATTATGGCCTTCATAGAAGCAACAGGAGATTGTTGCATCCATCTAGAACCCTCAGAACTACAGTGCTATGATGTCACTCACTTCCACAGGCCTTGCAGAGTGTAAACAACAACAACCCAGCTTTGTTGTGTATGTAACCATAGGGATTTGTGATGTCACCTAGAACCTTCACAGCAGCGACAGCTTTATGAGGAGCATCAGCACTGCTCTGCCTGAGCAGAACCATCACCGCCATAGGTTGTCAAATAACCCGGATTTAACCCACACAGGTAAGTCCAATGGGGTGCAGGCATGTCCTCTATGCTTACAGCTTCCCGTGGGTGTTGGTTTGATACCGTTTGGGGACAGCCAAGGAGGCATCTGCAGGCAACAAAGGTAGGTGTGTGCTTGTGTGTGTGTTTCCTATGCAGATCCTAAGCCCAGTGTCACATGCAAGTAGGAGGAGTAAGAAGGGTTCCTGGCAAATCCGGGTTATGGATTGCATTTAAAAAGGCCCCGTGGGAGTGCAATGGGCCCCTGTCTTGCTGCTTAGCAATAATGGTATGGGTTTAGGTTCTGCTGTGTGTACTGGTGGTTGACTGCCCCCCAGCCCAGAGTGTGCATGGAAAATTGTCTGGCAGCCTCCCTGACAGCAAGCAGTGATAGTGCCCATGAAGGGGACCTTGTTGGGCCCGCCCCTTTCACGGTTATCGCTTCTCGGCCTTTTGGCTAAGATCAAGTGTAGTATCTGTTCTTATCAGTTTAATATCTGATACGTCCCCTATCTGGGGACCATATATTAAATGGATTTTTGAGAACGGGGGCCGATTTCGAAGCTTGCTTCCGTCGCCCTATGCATTGACCCGATATGGCAGTATCTTCGGGTACAGTGCACCACCCCCTTACAGGGTTAAAAAGAAAGATTCCTACTTTCATTGCTACCTGCTTGCTGGCTAGCCAGCTAGCCAGCCCTGTGGGCCTTGCTGCTGCAGCCAAAAAACAAAAGGTGGTGCTGCTGCTGCTGCTTCTGCTGCTTCTGCTTGTGTCTGGCCGCTGTTGGAGCGTCCAGGCACAGGACTTCTGCTGCTGCTGACTAAATGGCCTCCTTAATTGGATCATTTGAGTAGCCAGCACACCTGTGCAGGTAGGGCATGACATGATAGGCAGCTGCCTTGATAGCGGGTGGGTGCTGAATGTTCCTAATTGACAAAATAAGATTAATGCTTATGAAGAAATATAAAATCTCATCCCTTCCCCAATATCGCGCCACACCCCTACCCCTTAATTCCCTGGTTGAACTTGATGGACATATGTCTTTTTTCGACCGTACTAACTATGTAACTATGTAACATAACATGGGGGGGGGGGGGGTCTCCTGGCTGTTCACACAGGTGTGTCATTGCTGTACATTGACCATGCATTGCTTCTGTGGTATTGCAAAGGCAAAGACAAATGCTTCCAGCCATCCATTGCACTAATGGATTGGTCATCAGCTGGCTGTCTATGTCCCGCATCAATATAGACCAAAGTACAGAGGGTTAGGCTATGCTATTGTGCACCTACCTGATGCATCAGAAGGTGCGAGGCCCTTGCTAAATTCTGTGCACAGACTTTGAGATCTATACTTTAGACTGTATCTAAACCTGCTCCAACATGGACTGACATTCTGGCCTACTTTCAGCCGATGCGACTTGTCTGTCGCTGAACAGTCGCTTTTTATGTATTCAGCACCTATGTATAATGTTGTAAAAATGCTCTAGAAGCTAAAGTCGCAGAAATGTCACACATATTTGGCCTGCAACTTTCTGTGCGACAAATTCAGACAGGAAAAATCAGTATAAATCCTTAGAAAATTATCCCCCAGTGTCTCCATCTGCTGGCGGTATTGAATAAGCATTGCTGCACTGATGGGGTATGCATTAGACGAAAAAAAAGAAGAAAAAGAAGAATAATACGCCCAGAAAAGAGGCGAAAAGGAGAAAAACGTAAAAAAACGTGAAAAAAAAGTAAGAGGAAGAGAAGGGAAAAAAAGGTGGAAATGGGTTTAAAAGTGATTTCGGCGGAGAAATATATATATATATATATATATATATATATATATATATATATATATATATATATACGCGCACACACACACATATATATAAACGTATTCTCCGTTGAGATATTGCAGCCGCTGCTGTGTCCAGGCCCAGGAGCCTTAGCACTGTGCTGTGATGTCACTCAATACCACTGACATCACTAGGTGTAAACAACATCTCTCCTTTGCTGTGTATGTGACTATGGAGCTGTTTGGTGATGTCGTCTATTATGGCCTTCATAGAAGCAACAGGAGATTGTTGCATCCATCTAGAACCCTCAGAACTACAGTGCTATGATGTCACTCACTTCCACAGGCCTTGCAGAGTGTAAACAACAACAACCCAGCTTTGTTGTGTATGTAACCATAGGGATTTGTGATGTCACCTAGAACCTTCACAGCAGCGACAGCTTTATGAGGAGCATCAGCACTGCTCTGCCTGAGCAGAACCATCACCGCCATAGGTTGTCAAATAACCCGGATTTAACCCACACAGGTAAGTCCAATGGGGTGCAGGCATGTCCTCTATGCTTACAGCTTCCCGTGGGTGTTGGTTTGATACCGTTTGGGGACAGCCAAGGAGGCATCTGCAGGCAACAAAGGTAGGTGTGTGCTTGTGTGTGTGTTTCCTATGCAGATCCTAAGCCCAGTGTCACATGCAAGTAGGAGGAGTAAGAAGGGTTCCTGGCAAATCCGGGTTATGGATTGCATTTAAAAAGGCCCCGTGGGAGTGCAATGGGCCCCTGTCTTGCTGCTTAGCAATAATGGTATGGGTTTAGGTTCTGCTGTGTGTACTGGTGGTTGACTGCCCCCCAGCCCAGAGTGTGCATGGAAAATTGTCTGGCAGCCTCCCTGACAGCAAGCAGTGATAGTGCCCATGAAGGGGACCTTGTTGGGCCCGCCCCTTTCACGGTTATCGCTTCTCGGCCTTTTGGCTAAGATCAAGTGTAGTATCTGTTCTTATCAGTTTAATATCTGATACGTCCCCTATCTGGGGACCATATATTAAATGGATTTTTGAGAACGGGGGCCGATTTCGAAGCTTGCTTCCGTCGCCCTATGCATTGACCCGATATGGCAGTATCTTCGGGTACAGTGCACCACCCCCTTACAGGGTTAAAAAGAAAGATTCCTACTTTCATTGCTACCTGCTTGCTGGCTAGCCAGCTAGCCAGCCCTGTGGGCCTTGCTGCTGCAGCCAAAAAACAAAAGGTGGTGCTGCTGCTGCTGCTTCTGCTGCTTCTGCTTGTGTCTGGCCGCTGTTGGAGCGTCCAGGCACAGGACTTCTGCTGCTGCTGACTAAATGGCCTCCTTAATTGGATCATTTGAGTAGCCAGCACACCTGTGCAGGTAGGGCATGACATGATAGGCAGCTGCCTTGATAGCGGGTGGGTGCTGAATGTTCCTAATTGACAAAATAAGATTAATGCTTATGAAGAAATATAAAATCTCATCCCTTCCCCAATATCGCGCCACACCCCTACCCCTTAATTCCCTGGTTGAACTTGATGGACATATGTCTTTTTTCGACCGTACTAACTATGTAACTATGTAACATAACATGGGGGGGGGGGGGGTCTCCTGGCTGTTCACACAGGTGTGTCATTGCTGTACATTGACCATGCATTGCTTCTGTGGTATTGCAAAGGCAAAGACAAATGCTTCCAGCCATCCATTGCACTAATGGATTGGTCATCAGCTGGCTGTCTATGTCCCGCATCAATATAGACCAAAGTACAGAGGGTTAGGCTATGCTATTGTGCACCTACCTGATGCATCAGAAGGTGCGAGGCCCTTGCTAAATTCTGTGCACAGACTTTGAGATCTATACTTTAGACTGTATCTAAACCTGCTCCAACATGGACTGACATTCTGGCCTACTTTCAGCCGATGCGACTTGTCTGTCGCTGAACAGTCGCTTTTTATGTATTCAGCACCTATGTATAATGTTGTAAAAATGCTCTAGAAGCTAAAGTCGCAGAAATGTCACACATATTTGGCCTGCAACTTTCTGTGCGACAAATTCAGACAGGAAAAATCAGTATAAATCCTTAGAAAATTATCCCCCAGTGTCTCCATCTGCTGGCGGTATTGAATAAGCATTGCTGCACTGATGGGGTATGCATTAGACGAAAAAAAAGAAGAAAAAGAAGAATAATACGCCCAGAAAAGAGGCGAAAAGGAGAAAAACGTAAAAAAACGTGAAAAAAAAGTAAGAGGAAGAGAAGGGAAAAAAAGGTGGAAATGGGTTTAAAAGTGATTTCGGCGGAGAAATATATATATATATATATATATATATATATATATATATATATATATATATATATATACGCGCACACACACACATATATATAAACGTATTCTCCGTTGAGATATTGCAGCCGCTGCTGTGTCCAGGCCCAGGAGCCTTAGCACTGTGCTGTGATGTCACTCAATACCACTGACATCACTAGGTGTAAACAACATCTCTCCTTTGCTGTGTATGTGACTATGGAGCTGTTTGGTGATGTCGTCTATTATGGCCTTCATAGAAGCAACAGGAGATTGTTGCATCCATCTAGAACCCTCAGAACTACAGTGCTATGATGTCACTCACTTCCACAGGCCTTGCAGAGTGTAAACAACAACAACCCAGCTTTGTTGTGTATGTAACCATAGGGATTTGTGATGTCACCTAGAACCTTCACAGCAGCGACAGCTTTATGAGGAGCATCAGCACTGCTCTGCCTGAGCAGAACCATCACCGCCATAGGTTGTCAAATAACCCGGATTTAACCCACACAGGTAAGTCCAATGGGGTGCAGGCATGTCCTCTATGCTTACAGCTTCCCGTGGGTGTTGGTTTGATACCGTTTGGGGACAGCCAAGGAGGCATCTGCAGGCAACAAAGGTAGGTGTGTGCTTGTGTGTGTGTTTCCTATGCAGATCCTAAGCCCAGTGTCACATGCAAGTAGGAGGAGTAAGAAGGGTTCCTGGCAAATCCGGGTTATGGATTGCATTTAAAAAGGCCCCGTGGGAGTGCAATGGGCCCCTGTCTTGCTGCTTAGCAATAATGGTATGGGTTTAGGTTCTGCTGTGTGTACTGGTGGTTGACTGCCCCCCAGCCCAGAGTGTGCATGGAAAATTGTCTGGCAGCCTCCCTGACAGCAAGCAGTGATAGTGCCCATGAAGGGGACCTTGTTGGGCCCGCCCCTTTCACGGTTATCGCTTCTCGGCCTTTTGGCTAAGATCAAGTGTAGTATCTGTTCTTATCAGTTTAATATCTGATACGTCCCCTATCTGGGGACCATATATTAAATGGATTTTTGAGAACGGGGGCCGATTTCGAAGCTTGCTTCCGTCGCCCTATGCATTGACCCGATATGGCAGTATCTTCGGGTACAGTGCACCACCCCCTTACAGGGTTAAAAAGAAAGATTCCTACTTTCATTGCTACCTGCTTGCTGGCTAGCCAGCTAGCCAGCCCTGTGGGCCTTGCTGCTGCAGCCAAAAAACAAAAGGTGGTGCTGCTGCTGCTGCTTCTGCTGCTTCTGCTTGTGTCTGGCCGCTGTTGGAGCGTCCAGGCACAGGACTTCTGCTGCTGCTGACTAAATGGCCTCCTTAATTGGATCATTTGAGTAGCCAGCACACCTGTGCAGGTAGGGCATGACATGATAGGCAGCTGCCTTGATAGCGGGTGGGTGCTGAATGTTCCTAATTGACAAAATAAGATTAATGCTTATGAAGAAATATAAAATCTCATCCCTTCCCCAATATCGCGCCACACCCCTACCCCTTAATTCCCTGGTTGAACTTGATGGACATATGTCTTTTTTCGACCGTACTAACTATGTAACTATGTAACATAACATGGGGGGGGGGGGGGGGTCTCCTGGCTGTTCACACAGGTGTGTCATTGCTGTACATTGACCATGCATTGCTTCTGTGGTATTGCAAAGGCAAAGACAAATGCTTCCAGCCATCCATTGCACTAATGGATTGGTCATCAGCTGGCTGTCTATGTCCCGCATCAATATAGACCAAAGTACAGAGGGTTAGGCTATGCTATTGTGCACCTACCTGATGCATCAGAAGGTGCGAGGCCCTTGCTAAATTCTGTGCACAGACTTTGAGATCTATACTTTAGACTGTATCTAAACCTGCTCCAACATGGACTGACATTCTGGCCTACTTTCAGCCGATGCGACTTGTCTGTCGCTGAACAGTCGCTTTTTATGTATTCAGCACCTATGTATAATGTTGTAAAAATGCTCTAGAAGCTAAAGTCGCAGAAATGTCACACATATTTGGCCTGCAACTTTCTGTGCGACAAATTCAGACAGGAAAAATCAGTATAAATCCTTAGAAAATTATCCCCCAGTGTCTCCATCTGCTGGCGGTATTGAATAAGCATTGCTGCACTGATGGGGTATGCATTAGACGAAAAAAAAGAAGAAAAAGAAGAATAATACGCCCAGAAAAGAGGCGAAAAGGAGAAAAACGTAAAAAAACGTGAAAAAAAAGTAAGAGGAAGAGAAGGGAAAAAAAGGTGGAAATGGGTTTAAAAGTGATTTCGGCGGAGAAATATATATATATATATATATATATATATATATATATATATATATATATACGCGCACACACACACATATATATAAACGTATTCTCCGTTGAGATATTGCAGCCGCTGCTGTGTCCAGGCCCAGGAGCCTTAGCACTGTGCTGTGATGTCACTCAATACCACTGACATCACTAGGTGTAAACAACATCTCTCCTTTGCTGTGTATGTGACTATGGAGCTGTTTGGTGATGTCGTCTATTATGGCCTTCATAGAAGCAACAGGAGATTGTTGCATCCATCTAGAACCCTCAGAACTACAGTGCTATGATGTCACTCACTTCCACAGGCCTTGCAGAGTGTAAACAACAACAACCCAGCTTTGTTGTGTATGTAACCATAGGGATTTGTGATGTCACCTAGAACCTTCACAGCAGCGACAGCTTTATGAGGAGCATCAGCACTGCTCTGCCTGAGCAGAACCATCACCGCCATAGGTTGTCAAATAACCCGGATTTAACCCACACAGGTAAGTCCAATGGGGTGCAGGCATGTCCTCTATGCTTACAGCTTCCCGTGGGTGTTGGTTTGATACCGTTTGGGGACAGCCAAGGAGGCATCTGCAGGCAACAAAGGTAGGTGTGTGCTTGTGTGTGTGTTTCCTATGCAGATCCTAAGCCCAGTGTCACATGCAAGTAGGAGGAGTAAGAAGGGTTCCTGGCAAATCCGGGTTATGGATTGCATTTAAAAAGGCCCCGTGGGAGTGCAATGGGCCCCTGTCTTGCTGCTTAGCAATAATGGTATGGGTTTAGGTTCTGCTGTGTGTACTGGTGGTTGACTGCCCCCCAGCCCAGAGTGTGCATGGAAAATTGTCTGGCAGCCTCCCTGACAGCAAGCAGTGATAGTGCCCATGAAGGGGACCTTGTTGGGCCCGCCCCTTTCACGGTTATCGCTTCTCGGCCTTTTGGCTAAGATCAAGTGTAGTATCTGTTCTTATCAGTTTAATATCTGATACGTCCCCTATCTGGGGACCATATATTAAATGGATTTTTGAGAACGGGGGCCGATTTCGAAGCTTGCTTCCGTCGCCCTATGCATTGACCCGATATGGCAGTATCTTCGGGTACAGTGCACCACCCCCTTACAGGGTTAAAAAGAAAGATTCCTACTTTCATTGCTACCTGCTTGCTGGCTAGCCAGCTAGCCAGCCCTGTGGGCCTTGCTGCTGCAGCCAAAAAACAAAAGGTGGTGCTGCTGCTGCTGCTGCTTCTGCTGCTTCTGCTTGTGTCTGGCCGCTGTTGGAGCGTCCAGGCACAGGACTTCTGCTGCTGCTGACTAAATGGCCTCCTTAATTGGATCATTTGAGTAGCCAGCACACCTGTGCAGGTAGGGCATGACATGATAGGCAGCTGCCTTGATAGCGGGTGGGTGCTGAATGTTCCTAATTGACAAAATAAGATTAATGCTTATGAAGAAATATAAAATCTCATCCCTTCCCCAATATCGCGCCACACCCCTACCCCTTAATTCCCTGGTTGAACTTGATGGACATATGTCTTTTTTCGACCGTACTAACTATGTAACTATGTAACATAACATGGGGGGGGGGGGGGGGTCTCCTGGCTGTTCACACAGGTGTGTCATTGCTGTACATTGACCATGCATTGCTTCTGTGGTATTGCAAAGGCAAAGACAAATGCTTCCAGCCATCCATTGCACTAATGGATTGGTCATCAGCTGGCTGTCTATGTCCCGCATCAATATAGACCAAAGTACAGAGGGTTAGGCTATGCTATTGTGCACCTACCTGATGCATCAGAAGGTGCGAGGCCCTTGCTAAATTCTGTGCACAGACTTTGAGATCTATACTTTAGACTGTATCTAAACCTGCTCCAACATGGACTGACATTCTGGCCTACTTTCAGCCGATGCGACTTGTCTGTCGCTGAACAGTCGCTTTTTATGTATTCAGCACCTATGTATAATGTTGTAAAAATGCTCTAGAAGCTAAAGTCGCAGAAATGTCACACATATTTGGCCTGCAACTTTCTGTGCGACAAATTCAGACAGGAAAAATCAGTATAAATCCTTAGAAAATTATCCCCCAGTGTCTCCATCTGCTGGCGGTATTGAATAAGCATTGCTGCACTGATGGGGTATGCATTAGACGAAAAAAAAGAAGAAAAAGAAGAATAATACGCCCAGAAAAGAGGCGAAAAGGAGAAAAACGTAAAAAAACGTGAAAAAAAAGTAAGAGGAAGAGAAGGGAAAAAAAGGTGGAAATGGGTTTAAAAGTGATTTCGGCGGAGAAATATATATATATATATATATATATATATATATATATATATATATACGCGCACACACACACATATATATAAACGTATTCTCCGTTGAGATATTGCAGCCGCTGCTGTGTCCAGGCCCAGGAGCCTTAGCACTGTGCTGTGATGTCACTCAATACCACTGACATCACTAGGTGTAAACAACATCTCTCCTTTGCTGTGTATGTGACTATGGAGCTGTTTGGTGATGTCGTCTATTATGGCCTTCATAGAAGCAACAGGAGATTGTTGCATCCATCTAGAACCCTCAGAACTACAGTGCTATGATGTCACTCACTTCCACAGGCCTTGCAGAGTGTAAACAACAACAACCCAGCTTTGTTGTGTATGTAACCATAGGGATTTGTGATGTCACCTAGAACCTTCACAGCAGCGACAGCTTTATGAGGAGCATCAGCACTGCTCTGCCTGAGCAGAACCATCACCGCCATAGGTTGTCAAATAACCCGGATTTAACCCACACAGGTAAGTCCAATGGGGTGCAGGCATGTCCTCTATGCTTACAGCTTCCCGTGGGTGTTGGTTTGATACCGTTTGGGGACAGCCAAGGAGGCATCTGCAGGCAACAAAGGTAGGTGTGTGCTTGTGTGTGTGTTTCCTATGCAGATCCTAAGCCCAGTGTCACATGCAAGTAGGAGGAGTAAGAAGGGTTCCTGGCAAATCCGGGTTATGGATTGCATTTAAAAAGGCCCCGTGGGAGTGCAATGGGCCCCTGTCTTGCTGCTTAGCAATAATGGTATGGGTTTAGGTTCTGCTGTGTGTACTGGTGGTTGACTGCCCCCCAGCCCAGAGTGTGCATGGAAAATTGTCTGGCAGCCTCCCTGACAGCAAGCAGTGATAGTGCCCATGAAGGGGACCTTGTTGGGCCCGCCCCTTTCACGGTTATCGCTTCTCGGCCTTTTGGCTAAGATCAAGTGTAGTATCTGTTCTTATCAGTTTAATATCTGATACGTCCCCTATCTGGGGACCATATATTAAATGGATTTTTGAGAACGGGGGCCGATTTCGAAGCTTGCTTCCGTCGCCCTATGCATTGACCCGATATGGCAGTATCTTCGGGTACAGTGCACCACCCCCTTACAGGGTTAAAAAGAAAGATTCCTACTTTCATTGCTACCTGCTTGCTGGCTAGCCAGCTAGCCAGCCCTGTGGGCCTTGCTGCTGCAGCCAAAAAACAAAAGGTGGTGCTGCTGCTGCTGCTTCTGCTGCTTCTGCTTGTGTCTGGCCGCTGTTGGAGCGTCCAGGCACAGGACTTCTGCTGCTGCTGACTAAATGGCCTCCTTAATTGGATCATTTGAGTAGCCAGCACACCTGTGCAGGTAGGGCATGACATGATAGGCAGCTGCCTTGATAGCGGGTGGGTGCTGAATGTTCCTAATTGACAAAATAAGATTAATGCTTATGAAGAAATATAAAATCTCATCCCTTCCCCAATATCGCGCCACACCCCTACCCCTTAATTCCCTGGTTGAACTTGATGGACATATGTCTTTTTTCGACCGTACTAACTATGTAACTATGTAACATAACATGGGGGGGGGGGGGGGGGGTCTCCTGGCTGTTCACACAGGTGTGTCATTGCTGTACATTGACCATGCATTGCTTCTGTGGTATTGCAAAGGCAAAGACAAATGCTTCCAGCCATCCATTGCACTAATGGATTGGTCATCAGCTGGCTGTCTATGTCCCGCATCAATATAGACCAAAGTACAGAGGGTTAGGCTATGCTATTGTGCACCTACCTGATGCATCAGAAGGTGCGAGGCCCTTGCTAAATTCTGTGCACAGACTTTGAGATCTATACTTTAGACTGTATCTAAACCTGCTCCAACATGGACTGACATTCTGGCCTACTTTCAGCCGATGCGACTTGTCTGTCGCTGAACAGTCGCTTTTTATGTATTCAGCACCTATGTATAATGTTGTAAAAATGCTCTAGAAGCTAAAGTCGCAGAAATGTCACACATATTTGGCCTGCAACTTTCTGTGCGACAAATTCAGACAGGAAAAATCAGTATAAATCCTTAGAAAATTATCCCCCAGTGTCTCCATCTGCTG